>NW_019397047.1:0-26648 GCF_000591075.1 Eurytemora carolleeae | reverse complement strand
CCCCCCACCCCGTCCTGTCAATTTTGTACAAGACAATTATTTTCAGCAAAAATTGATTCGTTAATTTTTTTCAAATTGGGATAGGTTAAAGCAACTTCTGGGCCGAGCGCTCCGGCTTGAAGTGGTTAAGGGCCTGAGTGCTGAAGCTAGGACAGACTAGGGGTCCGAGTGCTTAGGACAAGTTAGGGAGCCGCGGCTAGGACAGGCTAGGGGGCCGGGCGCTGCGGCCACATGATTAATCATATCCATGTTTTACAAACGAGATCCATGTACAAAATTGATAGGAGGAGGGGGAAGGGGGAGGGGAAAGTGAAAAAATCGTTCTATAGGAAATTTCCAGAAAAGCTTCATTAGGAAATATATAATTCGAAACTTAATGCATGAATAGACGGCTTAGCAGGAGTAACGGATACAATTACATATGCGGCTTAAATCCCGGCTTTGATGTTAAAATTTAAAATTAAATTGATAGGTATTGGCATCTCTAAGCAGCTAAATGAGTTAAATTATCTATTTTTGGCATCAATGTCGTTAACCATGTGCCATAAATCATGTCACTTTCACTCGGAATAAGCAAATAATTTACAATTTCACAACAACCAAATAGAAATCACAAAATCACTGATATTATTGATAGAATTCCACGTAATTCCATCCTTCATAAATTAAAAGAATAAATCCCATAGATTCGCGCAGTGTTTCACTCATGTACCGGATACAGAATGCTGATAATGCGCAAATGCTCCGAGAGTTCCTGTCCAAACTTTGCCTTGGTCGTCTTTGCTTAGAACAAGTTCCATATCCGGTGAAACAGAAGAAATGTCTAAAATCAAAAAGTTCACTTAAACTATAACAGATAAATATATATTTTCGGGGAAATATTGCATACAGGCATTTATTCCTGAATATTAAATCAATCCGACAAAAATGTTACGATTGATCATAAAAATATTTATATTCGAAGCGCCACCGACCCTGTAGCTACTATCTACTGTCCAAGATTGTGTATCTTTCGACCTACGCAAATCCGCTATACTTCACTTCTGGCCTACGCCAAATCCGCTATACTACACTTCCGACTTACTAGCACGTGGTTTTATCTGAAGTTATACATCTGGTCGTTATAAGCTGCACCCAGCCCCGGAGCCTGTCCTTATAGCCGCGGCGCTCGGCCCAGAAATTGCACTAAACCTAACGTAACCCTCGAATAATAGAAAATAAAACAGCTTTCGTAGGTCCGATATTGCAGTAGGTCGGAAGTTTAGTAGACCGAGGATACTGCATGACAATGTAACAATTTACCAGGGGCCGGTCCTTCTATAGATAGTGGACGTGTAGTTCACGTATATTTTGGAGGACGATAATTTGGCCGCTAGATGTCTCCCGTGAGTTATTCATGGACGGACAGAGTTCCTCACGCCATACGGTATCTGGATCATAGCCGTGCTGTAGCCGTACCGTGGCCATGATTTATTTGAGAAAAGGTGGCAGCACTAATCAAAGTAGCTTTCTGATTTCATTTCATAAATTGATTGCAGTGTCTTGTTTTTAAGATCCAATATGAATTTGAAATTAAATCAAAGTACAATTTCTTATGTTTAAGATAGTTTGCTATATCGTTCAATTCAAATCAAATTCGTAATAAGCTTTCCCTTTTTTCCCGTCGATAGGGGTCGCATATGTATGTGTTTATGCATGTCGGACAATACTCGGACACTGATAACTCATGGAAGAACGCGTTTGAACAAAACACTATTTCTCCGTACATTTCACGACCAATTATAGGAGACGTCAAGTTGTCGACCAATGTAGTTTATGGAAGGAACGGCCTCAGGAGTGTACGAGCTGGGAGGGCTGTCCGGGCCCCCCCCCCCCCCCCCCTACACGTGCCCCCCTAAGAGCTCTTAGGGCACCCATATAAAAATACTTTAAAATCTCACTTTGACCTCAAAGTTTCATTAAAAAATCTTTAGTCAATACTGCACCAATTGTGAAAATATACCTTTGATATCATTATTTATAATTTAACAATCTATATATAAATTTGGCTTGTCTGTTTGTCTGTTTGTCTGGGTGTCTGTTTGTTTGTTTGTATCCAATAAACGTCAAAACGACTGAACCGTTCGGGCCCAAATGTTTTGTGGGACATCACATGACCACAGGGAAGGTTTATGAAGGAAATTTTTTTTTTTTTAAATTTGTTTTAAAGGTTTTTAATTTTGTAAAAAAAAAAAAATTCTTGAAAATCCGCGAATTTTTTTTAAAAATCTGCAAAAAATTTTTTCTTCTTTGTTTTAAAATGTAAATAAAAAGGACATGTTCACAATTTAAATAGAAGATGGGCGTGAAGCGCCCTAAAAGCTTAGTGTGTTATAAACCGAATTGCTATTCATGTAAAACTAATTAGATTTGTTTTAATATGCTTTGATATTTGTTGTGTACATGTCAGAAAACTACTTTAAACTCTAGTTATTCGAATTAATGTATAAACTATTTTGCATAAGATAAAATCGCACCCTGATCTCTATAAATAGTTCTCCTTTAATCTATTTAATTAAAATGTTTTGTTATCATTATTAGAATTTTAGGTGGAAGCTATCTTCCAATTATGACCTAATTGCTTTATATTTGTACTGTTATAATAATATAATCATCAATTTGTAATTGTAAACTCGTTCTGTACACAGCTACATGTATTTTAGCGCAATATAAAGCAATAAACTTTATCTCTTCTTATCTTATATCTTAAGCCACATTAAGAGGAAGTGTCTGATAAGTCCACTTAATTACATAAATAATCTATTAACACTTGTAATATGGAAGTGTGTTTATGATCGAATAGTTTACATGGTTAAAAAAGATATCAATATTTTTTCAAAAAATATTGTAAAAATTCAAAAATTATGTAAAGCATTAATGCATGCTTATAAATGGTATCTACAAATAAATCTTTGGTGGTATGTAATTGTATAGCATGTATTTATCAATGTAGAAAATAGTAAGTATAAAATTTTGATCTTTAAAATTTGCTTCACATTAAGAAAGTATAGTGTACGTCATAATTTGTTAATGTTAATAACAAAACAAAATAATGCAATCAAAATTTCAATTTTGAAAATCTAAATTTTACTTTCTGGAAAATTTTATAATCTTTCTAAGCATGCTGAAGTGCTGACGGAGCTGATGCATGATGCAAACTTTTAACTGCCGTGTATACGGTTATTAGCAGAAAACAATGGAATAGGAATACGACATTAATGCAATACCAAAGCTGGTACAAAGCAAACAGTTTAACAAGACACTTAATAAATTAAAAATATAATAAATTTAGTCTGTTAACACTGCACGACTGCCTTGTCTCATGCTCATTGGACTTTTTAAAGTTATACCTTGATTCTAAAAGTCGTCTTCCTATTTACAAGTTTTCTGGTTATCACTGTATACTGTAAATTTATTATTCCTCGATTGATTGATTAAAAATTCTAAAGTGCGCATGCGTAGAGCTCTAGATTCCTGAGTGATTGATTGATTAAAAATCTGAAGTGCGCATGCGTAGAGCTTTAGATTCCTAAGCGATTGATTGATTAAAAATTCTAAAGTGCGCATGCGTAAAGCTCTAGATCCATGATAGATATTCAAGTTATGTTAACTTTCAACTACTACAAATAAATGTTATCTTAGTAGAAATCACAGTTACACTAGTAACTGGAATAGGTAGTAACATAACACTAATTTGTAAATGAAACCCGTTCCTGATAGATATTTGAATTAACATGAAAGTGCAGTTTTAACAGTGTAGTAAATTTCTTTTGTGGTATAATTTGAAAAATACATAATTTCAAATTCTATTTTAGAAAGTATGATAAGATTTTTTTTTCATATTTTTTTAATTTTTAAGGAAAATCTTTAATCTTTATTTGCTTTGCATGAAAACAGTGGAGATAGAATTTCAGAAAAGTAAAAAAAAAATCTAAATCTTTTTTAAAATTCAAATTTTTAAAATATCACCCTTTATCTTGAGAGCAAAGTTTAATGGAATTCGCGGGTAATTTTCTCCAATTTTCCAACCTAATAATTCCTTTGTAAAATTTAGAAAATATTACATATTCAATAATAGTCCTTTTCATATCTATCTTTCTATCTAAAAGTAAATCTATATCTCAAAATATCTTTCTTTTTCAAAATGGAAAACTTGTTTATTGATGCAAAAGAATGACAAGTTAATGATCTAAAAACGATCAAACTTGTAACGTAAACAACGACTTTGTGACCTCGTGGCTCCTCTAAATATGAAGTAAAAGTTTTGAAAAAAAAATTCATCCGGTTCCATATTAGAAATTAAAAACAAATGTATCACGCACCTCTAACCCTTTAGTAAAAGTAAATTTATTCTTTTTAGTCTGACCGCGTCAACCTTGTTGCACCGGCTAGTGTCTGCTTTATTTACCCGATGTCCGGGCGATTCAGTACAAACTGGGAAAGGAAAATATTTGACCCGTTTCGGAAGTTCAAAATGTACTACTGCTGCCCGTGGTATGAGATTTCGATCTTTACTTCAGTTTGACGCGATGGATTAACATTAAATATAGTTCGAAAGTGTGATAAAATTTTGTTGAAATGTAGAAATGTATAGAAAAAGAATCTTAAGGGAAAGTTATTAATCTTTATATGTGTATATATATATTTATACTTTGCATGTCTATTTGTATTTAATAAACGTCAAAAAGGCTGAACCTGTAAGGGGCACAATTCTTTTTGTGGCAACTCACATGTTTTCGATAAAAAAATATAGAAATCTATCAATATTAACAGAAATATCGGCAAGTTTTTGCGTTTTACAATAACTAAGAAAAAGGTGGATTGAAAATCGCTCAACATGTGCGTGTAATCGCTAAAACCCAGACAAAAACCTCTTGCATACAGGGTGCAACTAATTCTGTAAAGTAGACATGAAGGAGTTAAATCTCTGCCACAAACACCAATTTGATAATCCCTATATCTTTACAACCTGATGGTGTAAACCTTTGATATTTCAAACTTAGAATATGTAATCCTAAAGACTTTAATGTTTGAAATATCTAAAGTCTATGACATTGGGTTAGAAAGATATTGGGATTAGAAAATCAAAGATTGTGGAAAAAATTCAATTTCTTTATGCGAAATTATTGGTACGACTTTGTGGCCCTTTTAAATTTTGATTTTAGTTGTTCTCAGGGAGAACTTGAAGAAAGGAAATTATGATTTAAAACATACAAATTTCAATCTTTAGTTCTAGTACTTCGGTTCAGGAATATCTTATTTCATAAATATTTAAATTTTAATAAGATTTATTTTATTTTAAAATTGAGAAATATAGGTATATACTATACTTTTAGAATATTTCAACTTCTTCTCTTTATAAATATAAAACAATAATAAACAAAAAATAATGTTTTTGTTGGTTTTCAAAATTTACAAAAATCAAAAGGTTTTGGAGACAATATTATGAATAAATCTGAGCATCCATATATCTTCCCTTGGGCCATGTGAGGTCCCACATAAAATTTTTGGCCGATCGGTTCAGCCGTTTTGACGTTTATCGGTTTCAAACAAACAGACAAGTAAAGTCTATAAGAGGACAAAACGGGAGGGGGGGGGGGGGGGGGCAGGTTCCACTTTTCATTTTCACATTTGTTTATAATATATTTTGTTGGCGTGAGAATTTCTAAATTTAAAATAAATTCAGAAAGTCTGTATTTTATGATAATGGAGAATCCAATTTAATAAATAGATCCTAATATTCTAAATATCTATATTTGTCTTATTTTGCGGTTATATTTGGTTTGTTTCTGTGATATTAATAATCGTTGAAATACAGGGTGTCTAATGAAACATGACATTTGGTAAATAGTTTAGAATGTCTTCTTCCATAATTTGCTAAGTTAATTAATACTAAAAACAATAATAAAAATATTAGATAGGAGTCATATTATAGTAAAATTAACTTAAAATTAAACATATTTGAGCAAAAGATTTTTAAACGAAAAAACTGAAAACAGCCGTTAATATCTAATACAGTGTATGGAAGACGACATTCAAACCTATTTACCAACTGTCATGTTGCGTAGGACACCCTGTAGCTGAAATATGTATCAGGTCCAAGTTTTTGTGTTTTTGTGTGGAACCTCACATGACCCCAAATTAAGTAATTAATAATTATGTTATAATTTTCAATAAATTACTTTTTAACAACAAAATTATTTGGATTTCATGAAATTTAAAGAAACTATTAATCCATCCTAAACTTTAATGGCGAAGATATGAAAAATATTAAATCTTGGAATTTTCAATTTCCAATTCTCTCCTCAGCTAAAATTTGTTCGCCTTCTATAAATCTTCGAAAATATGAAAATGATAAATAAAACTAATGGAAACCAATTTAGAATACGGTTTCATTTATTGAATGATTTATTAGATCATTTTGAAGTTCATCTGTCAAAACTGTCATTTAAGGTCAGACTGTCAAAAATCTGTCTAATATGTCTCCCTAATTCGACTGTCAAGCACTTTAGAACGACCGTCAAGTTAAACTGTAATGTTCATCTGTGAAGTTTGTCTGTTTATCTTAAGTCTTAAGTCCGACTTTCAATTTCGAATTTCAAAGACTTCATCTTTCAAATCCGACTTCCAAATTCAACTCCATCAGAAAATTCATCTTTAAAATAAGAATGAAGAATGAAGATTGTAGAATGAAGAATGAAGAATGAAGAATGAAGAATGAAGAATGTAGAATGAAGAATGAAGAATGAAGATTGTAGAATGAAGAATGTAGAATGAAGAATGAAGAATGAAGAATGAAGAATGAAGAATGAAGAATGAAGAATGAAGAATGAAGAATGAAGAATGAAGAAAGAAGAATGAAGAATGAGGATTGAAGAATGAAGAATGAAGATTGTAGAATGAAGAATGAGATGTTTGACCGAATTTAAAGACATCACTTGTAGAATACTAAACATCTTACACCAGAAGAACAAAACTAGAACAATATATATGATATATATATATTTGTTTTATATAAAAATTAATTAATAACAAGATAAATCTGGAAGATATTATTCTTTAGGCTTAAAAATATTTAATCTTGATTTTTCCGATATGCGAAATAGAAATGCGCAATTCATTTTGTACAGAAATCATTTATGAAAATAGTCAGCTTTCAAAATTTTTAACATTGATAGCTAATTCATTCATGATCAGACAAAGTTTTTGAGGGTACAGTTGTGAATCGGGCATTGTCATCTTTAAAAGAACATTTACTTTAAATTACGCTTACAGTCCCTTTAAGTTTTTCATGCTTTTTGAAACTCCTTGGTATTACAGATGTAAGTCAAAAAGTTTGTTTGAGATAAAATTCGAATTTAAACTGACAAATTTAAGTTTCATTTCCTAAGTTTAAAAGGTAGTTTATTGACGTTATTCCCTTACCATTGTTTAACTTTAAATTAAATAAAAGCCCGTGTTAAATTCAGTTTAACCCAATAAGGGCTCTGGAATTGTAAACTAGGAACATGTATAACCCTATAGGACAAGCACTGTAAACTAGGTACATGTATAACCCTATAGGACAAGCACTGTAAACTAGGTATATGTATAACCCTATGACAATTGCACTGTAAACTAGGTACAATGTATCCTATAGGACAAGCACTGTAAACATCGTTGTAAATGTCAAAGTGTTTATTAAATATTGAAATATCAGTACAGTACAAGGATAGGGTCGGACCGGTACAGTACAAGGATATGGTCGGACCGGTACAGTACTAGGATAGGGTCGGACGAGTCGGACCGGTACAAATTTAGTAGTACTTTAATAATCTCTAACATTATGAGATGACAGTGAATAAGATAGTATTATACACTGTCAAAAATAATTAAGACTACAAAATGTCTAAGTTTAACACACTGATAATACAGGGATACCCACAAAGGTTGAAACTTCATACACGACTGTAGAATGGACATGTTAAGCTTGAAATGTTGAGCCACTTAAAAATAAACTTGATAATCCCTGGACTTTGACCATAGACAAAGGAATTGAGTCTTTGCCACAAACACTGATTTTTCAATCCCTGTATCTTTGGAACCCAATGTCTTAGACCTTATTTATTTCAAACTAAGTATACTGTTAGATCAAATAATCAAAGTTTGAAATATCAAAGGTTTACATCATCAGCTCCCAAAGATATAGGGATTTAAAAATTTAAGTTTGTGACAAAAACTCAATTCCTTTTAACCGTAAGTGTTAAGCAATTAAATCATAAAAGAAGTATTTTTTTATAATGCATATTATTTTTAGCATCTATTTCTTGATTTCGATCTTTACAACATTTTTTACTGTATATCATAAATGCATTATATCTGTCATAAATGTCAAACTTTGTATTTCAGGCCCCAGGGAAATTTTCATAAATATTTCAAATATAGTTTACATAACAGATTAGACACATACTAGACTGTGAATGTTATGAATCAGATTTTAATACTGAGTCAACTTTAAAGTGTCGCACCGCTTTGAGTTTTGGTTTTACCTCACCTACATAATAATTTCACTTTTTGTAGCATTAGACACATGCATTTTAAAAATGCAAGATGCTTGTTTTAAGCTTCATTTAAAAGAAGTAATTGACAAGATTCTGTTAGATTTGTAAAAGCATTTGCATATATTTTGGTTTGCGGTGCATATTATAGAAGGGATGGGTTTTTATACCTCTCACTGAAGATTATAGGTTGATATAAATTCTAACCGGACCGGCCTTAGTTATTCGCAGCAAGTACCGCCCCGCCCCAATCCCGTGTCGGCCCTGTTGTACTTTGATGGCACGGCCAATATTTTTACAGTGCCCGGCCTATCTTAGGCCAATTCAACCTCACTAGCTTAGTTTAGTGTACTCTAAAATAATAATAACTCCACTGAAATCTTTTTGTGCTAATCCAAACCATGGTTGAAAAATATTTTTTATATTTGCTTGAAAAGAAATGTTTTACTTGGAACAATTTCAGTTTTCTATTTCTAACTAGGTCTGAGCAACATTCCGTTAACAAAACAAAGGTTTTGAAATTAACGTAAAAAGTTCGTTTAAAACGGCAAAAACTGTAAGAAATAAATAAATAACTACGAAAATAGTCGTTTTCAAAGAAAAAAATGGTGACTTTTGTTCTTTTTTCTTAAATATCTTCTGTTAACGCCGTTATTAATAATGATATTGTTAGCAAACGTTAACTTAAAAGAAACGGCAAATTCCGTGAAACTGAACGATCACGTTCCATTGGTAGCTAAAAAAAAGCGGCTTCATAAAAAAGGAAACCGTTTAACTTGTTTATATAAACATTTTAACGAACAGCTAGAAAAAGGTGAGAATGTGCCCAGCCCTATTTCTAACCCCAACCTACACATTTATCTTCGTTTTGCCCTTTTACTTTAATTGACGGATTGAGGAATACTCTATAGGTTTACTCACAGAATTATAGATAGGATTTATTTTACATCGAGGAGTTTTTTTAGAAAGGAACTAATGAATATCAGCAAACTCTAATAGAAAAGAACTAATCACTCTCATCAAACTCTAATTTCGTAATTCTTAGATCATGGCAACCTGATGCAATGGGTCTTTTATATTTCAAATATTTTTGAATCTATCTCTCTGAGAAAAACTATAGTTGTGTAATTTTTGTTTACTCTTTGTATATTGTAGTAAAGTAAAGATAAGATAAGATAAAGTTTCTTTCTTTATATTGCTAAAATACATGTATCTAGCTGTGTACAGAACGAGTTTACAATTACAAATTGATGATTATTTGAACAGTACAAATATAAAGCAATTAGGTGGAAAATAGCTCTTGGTTGTTTTGATTTTTTTCCCACCTAATTTTAATAATGATAACAACACATCTCAATTAAATAGATATAAGGAGAATTAACTATTATGAGATCAGGGTGCAAATTTATCTTATGCAAAATAGTTTATACCTTTATTAGAATAACTGGAGTTTAAAGTAATTTTCTGACATGTACACAACAAATATGTTAAAACATGTCTAATCAGTTTTACATGAATGGCATTTCGGTTTATAACACATTGTAATGTAAATTTTAAAAAGAGAATTTAGTATGTCTGAAGTAAATACGGATTACCGACTGACGATAATCTTTTCAATAAGAACGTTAGGAAAAAATAGTTTTTAAATAAAATGTCACCAAAAAAATCTGATGAATAAGTTTATTATGATAGATGACATGATGTCAAGACAGCGTAAAGTTTCTTTTGGTTTATTTTGAATTAATTATCTAATTTTAATAAACTTTTTCATATTTTTCAAAATACCTCTTTTAATAAATCAAAATTCCAAATCATTAAATGACCTAAATTTAACCTTGTTGAACTATATAGACGAATTGAGTATAGGTGTTAAAGATATAATAAATTATGGAATATTAGTTCAATGTCATTGTCACGCACCTCTGACCTTTCAGTAAGAGTAAATTCAACCTAAAGTCAGACCGCGTCAACCTTGTTGCACCGGCTAGTTCTATTGAGTGTCTGCTTTATTTACCCTATGTCCGGGCGATACAGTAGTCCAGGGGCGGACACAGCCCCCCCCTGAGATTTCAAGGCAAAAAATGTTCCCTATTTGATAAATCGTATGTGTTTTTCAATTTTAAGCTATTTTATTATTTTTATTTAATGGAAATATAATAATTAATATTTATTGAAAAATTGAATTATCAGAAGAGAAGGACCAAAAAAATATTTTTCTAGCTTGTTAAAAATAAATATAAGTTTATAACCAACGATGTAAGTATACGACGACAGACATTGTGTTTTGTTTTATTGGTACGAGGCACACTGCATATCTTAAGTCTTTTCTTCAATTGCTAATGTTCCTATTATTGTTCCTGTTCCTAATACTGTGTCCGACCCACCTGAAATCCCTGTCCTAATCCTATATTTTTGTTCCTTATTCCTGAACAATCTTTTTATTGTTCCTAAATCCCTGTCCTAATCCTTTAATTTTGTTCCTAATTCCTGGACAATCTTTTTATTGTTCCTAAATTCCTGTCCTAATCCTTTAATTTTGTTCCTTATTCCTGAACAATCTTTTTTTTGTTCCTAAATCCTTGTCCTAATCCTTTAATTTTGTTCCTAATTCCTGAACAATCTTTTTATTGTTCCTAAATCCCTGTCCTAATCCTTTAATTTTGTTCCTAATTATCAATTTTTTTGTTCCTAAAAAATCTTGCCCCCCCTCACTTAAATCCTGTGTCCGCCCCTGTACAGTACAAACTGAAACCGGAAAGGTTGACCCGGCTCGGAAATTCAATTATGTACAGGGTGTCCCACATCAAATTAGGCCGCGTCAATGGGTCTAAATTACGATTTGGGTGACAAATCAGAAAATTTAAGAAGAATGAATCATTTTGAAAAATTTAATAAGGCTAATAGAATTTTTTTTTGCAGAGAATGCTAGCTTTTTCGAGTATTATCTGCGTATTTTGGTGTTAAAGATTGGAGATAATCTAATATGATATGGGACGCTCTGTACTACGGCTGCCCGTAGATAATGCATATTTGATTCCAGACATTACAGTAATTAGAATAAGAAAGCCTTTTTACCCCCCCCCCCCCTCCACACCTTTTTTTCCTAGTATGCCCTGCCCACCTTCCCTCTAATTTTGCTCTGGTTTTTAAGGTGATTTCAAAAAGTCATTATTAATACATCTTTGTAAAATAATCATATTTAATTTGCTTTTATTTAATAAAATTGTTACTTAAAAAGGGGCGCAGCTTTAAGTTTGGAATAATTTACAAATAAATCATGTTTTGAGAAGCTTGTAAAAACCTTCATATTTAAAAGCTAAAAATTGTGTTTTCAATTTTAGTTGGTAATTGCCTATAATTAATGGGTGGATTTTTGGTATTGACAATTTGGTAATGACAATTTGGTAAGGTGACAATTTGGTAACGACAATTTGGTAATACAAATTTGGTAACGTCATAAAAGTGACAATTTGGTAAACGAAATAAAAATGACATTATGTAAAATTGTTTAATTTTTAGTTTTATATTCAATTGAAGATAATTGATTCTAGGAATCTTTTATTTCTGCACAAAAGAAATGCGCCAAAATAATTATAAAATTCGCAATATTTTCTAAAAACCACGTTTCAACCTGCACTTGTGTCATATACTGTAAAAAGGGGAGACTTGGATCATGAATTACTTATTCATCACCCCTTATAGGGGTGGCAAAATGTTACAAGATTCAGAAGGATTTAAATTCTACAACAATAACGGACTTTATGTATGTCAATGTTAGGCAGTTATTAATGTTACTTTTTATATGTAGTGCTTGGCCCCTAGCCCATCCTAGCCGCAGCTCTCGGCCCATAAATTGTCTTAACCTAACCTAACCTAACCCAAAATATTGAGAGAGACAGCACATTATTTAACATTAAATAGGTAGAACTCAAATCTAGAATTGATATTGGAGTATATAGAGAGAGAGAGATCAATTCCAGTTTAATTAACAGATCAAATAGGGAATTAACCTGAACCTTGGAGAACTCATTTTCAGAATAATTAAAGCGAAGGATTGAAATATTAAATATTTCTTTATTTAATCTGATGTTTTATTTTGATTTTAGATATTATAAATGAAAATTGAAGAATTACATTCCTTTACCTTCTCCTCCTCATGTCAAGTTTTCAATGATGAGAATGTTTCTAAATTTATCTCTTTTTCATTGTACGTGACTTATTCAAAAATTTACAACAAAAGTTTTAAAATAACATTCACTGGAATCATGGTGGTTTTCTTAATTTTTAATTAAAAACATCCCCTCCGAACAAAAACAAAGATAATTAATTGTTATATAAAATATTTGATTCGCATCAGAGCAATTCACTATTATAATAATAGGAATTAAATTTTATCCTAATCTCAGAAACGTAAATGTAGCATTACGCCATTTTTATACGGTTCCAAACAGTTTCGATTTTCAGACGTTAAAAAGCATAGATTAATGAAAATAACAGATAGGACACTAGATGTCGTCTTTTCAAGATTTGGATGAAACTCGTTCACAACCCTGAGCCAGAAGCCAAGAGAAGTTTCGCACGGCGGCGTTGAACATGCTCTCTCTGTGATTCTACTCCGACTGCGCGAAACTCCTCTGAGCTTCTGCCTCAAGGTTAATGTGAACTCGAGCTCCATCCAAATTTTGAAAAGACGACATAAGGTGTCTTATCTGTTATTTTAATTAATAGTGCTAAAAAGTAACACAAAATTCTATGTACTAAAACCTTTATGAAACAATGTAAAATTTTTGTTCTAACAAAACTAAACTGAGTAATTGGAGGCTTTTATTTTCAGTGGTGACCCTTCAACACTTAAAAGAAAAACAATTTCATTTAATGAATAAAAAGTAATTCTTAGTCTAATATAGGGAAAAAGAAAGATGCGAAGTACTCATAGATGCTATTTAAGAAAGGAATTGAGTCTCGGGCACAAACTCAGATTTTCTAATCCCCATATCTTTGTAGCCCAATGTCGCATACCTTAGATATTTTAAACTATGTTTTCTGGTCGATCAAATAATCAAAGTTTGAAATATCAAAGGTTTACATTATCTGGTTGCTAAGATATATGGATTAGAAAATTTGAGCTTGTGACAAAGACTCAATTCCTTTCTAAATACAAAACTGTTGAATTTTTTGTCACAAAAAAACTTTGAATTTCCCCCAGTTTCTGTCAAAATCATAAATCTACACAAATACAAAGTTTGCTTTAGATTTAAATTCGACCCTTCTCTGTCACTTTCATTTTTTATTCCCCTTACCCCTCAACACATTTTATCATATACTTCTATTATAAAAAGATAGATAGATCAATAAATATATTCATTTTTTAGATAATATCTAGAAAAATAGATTTTTATACATATCATACAAACCATATTTTGAAATGCGCAAAAACCCGGGTAATAAAAAGGAATTTTTTTTTAAAACCCTTAAAATTGCTGCTTATCACAACTTCACAAGTTTAAAAAAGATTTTGTTTTACAATTTTACTGTAGCAACATCTCTGACACTTATGAAGGTGTCTTAATATTGTTTAAAAGTTTTTCAAGAATCCTTTAAGTTGAGAAAAGTGTTTGAAGTATAAATGGATGATTGTATACTGTCAAGAATCTGAAGAACTGTAGAGAGTGCTAGAGCCATAACCAAACATACTTTTGTCAATATAAAAACTTTAGAAAATCTGAAGATTTTTACTCAGCAACAATTTATCAAATTTGTTAGCGTCTTATAGGATTTTTTTCAAGCAAATTCTTTTTGCTAAAATCTTGAAAGTAATTTAGTCTTTGCCATACAACATGATGTCGTGGACCTTACATATGAATTCTGTTGGATCAAATAATCTAAGTTTCCAACGCAAAAGGTTGAAAAGATAAGGATTAGAAGATTTGAGATTGTGATGAAGACTTAATTCCTTTAGCTTTGCTGAGAGAAAATTAATGTTAATTTCTTTATTTACTCCAACTTTTGCCCTGTAAATTTCCGTTTCTTAATTTCTACATGTATGCCAGTTTTCACTGTCCATTTAAACAGATTTTATCGACGTTAGTTAATGTCTAATGAAATTTTTATAAACTAAAAAAGATAAAGTCAGACGTGCAGGTTTTCACCAACTTTATAAAGATTAAAAAAGTTTTAAAGAAATGATCCTGTCCTATATAAAAAAAAAACAATATTAGGTTGCAAATAATATAAAATGATTGTTATTTTTCTATGAATTATTTTAGATGTTTTGCTGTATATATTTGACAAAGCATTTGAGTCAGCAGATAGTGAGATATTAGATAAAATTTATCTCTTGAATTCAAATTAGTTTGAAAGGGGCAGTTGGGGGGAGGGGGGTGGGTTGACCTGGAAAATTAATTTAAAGAATGATTTCTTTCATCACAATAAAACCCGATTTGTTTTCAAGTTCATGCCGCAGTATTCTGTATGAAAGTGATCATTATTACACCAATCTTTGTTACTAAGCCAACTTAAAGATGTCCACAGGTGATTTGATTTTAAGCAGTACTGATTTTATGCATTAGGATAATATTATTTATGGCATTATGCGTCCGGAACATGACACCAGAACTCTAACCAATGGCAGTGTAGTATTATTGTCACGTGTCTCCGTCTGTATCACGTGACCAGTATACTGCACTGCCATTGGAGGGAGTTCTGGTAACGGGATACAGACGTACATATATATGTTTTGGTATAATTTTGACACCGTTTTGTGTTAATTTCTCGAGACAGGAACATTAGATAGGTGTCTTATAGGTATCGTTCAACGCCTGAGATTCTCAGGTTTCAGTCTATACCCCCTTTCATTTTTCCTTTACAGTCCCATTAAGTTAGGCTGATTTAACAGCTTGGTCCTTATCGCATCAAGTTCATCGATTACAGTTTGACACCTATAATTACGCCTTTTCTCTTACTAAAGTTTTTGCCGGCAGATTCGTTTTCAATGAAAAAATAATATAAACCAACTGCGTAAGTTTAAAGATTGTCGATTTATAGATCGATAAATATCAGATTGCGTTTTAGACACCTTCTTGGTAAGTCCAGATTGAGGTACATATTTTTCCTTTCATGGCAATATTTCTTTGCATCGAAAATCAAATAATTAAATCCGCGAAAATGTTGCTTTGAGAAATTGACGGGGCAAAAATGGTTTAATTTAGCCAGGACAAAAAAGTGAATGCATTTCAAACCAACTGACCAACCGCACTGATTGATTTTATGCCAGAATGAGTGATATAATATATAATATAAGGGATATAAAAAGAAATAAAAGATTACAATTTTTCTATCTTCTGATTCTGTAAAAGTGTATGCTGCAGGATCCTTTTGTATTTGGGCCCATACAATAAAATTTCCGGAGATTTATTAAACTTTCCAGAGGAATATTATTTTCCTATTAGGTAACTGGAGTTTACAGATAGAACATAGGAGAACTGGAGTTTACAGATAGAAAAAAAGGAGAACTGGAGTTTACAGATAGAACATAGGAGAACTGGAGTTTATAGATAGAACATAGGAGAACTGGAGTTTACAGATAGAAAATAGGAGAACTGGAGTTTACAGAAAGAAAGTAGGAGAACTGGAGTTTACAGATAGAAAGTAGGAGAACTGGGTTTAACAGATAGAGTATTCTGAGTTTACAGATAGAAAGTAGAAGAACTGGAGTTTTCAGATAGAAAGTAGGAGAAGTAGAGTTTACAGATAGAAAGTAGAAGAACTGGAGTTTTCAGATAGAAAGTAGAAGAACTGGAGTTTACAGATAGAACATAGGAGAACTGGAGTTTACAGATAGAAAATAGGAGAACTGGAGTTTACAGAAAGAAAGTAGGAGAACTGGGTTTAACAGATAGAAAGAAGGAGAGAACTAGATTTTACAGATAGAAAGTAGGAGAACTAGAGTTTACAGATAGAAAGTAGAAAACTGGAGTTTTCAGATAGAAAGTAAGAGAACTGGAGTTTACAGATAGAAAGTAGAAGAAATGGAGTTTACAGATAGAAAGAAGAAGAACTAGGGTTTTCTTATATTTATGAACGACTGCTTACAGTTTTAATTTTAGAAAAGAAGAGAATAAGGTTAATTTTAATTCTCGTCGTGCTTAATTATATGTTTGAAATAGTTTCCTTAATTGATATTTGTTCTCGAGACATGGAGAGTTATGAAAACATCAATCATAATTACTGTGCCCATCAAACCTGCACTCAGTGTCAGGTTTGGAACATTAGCATAGGTTGGAACTCTCTTCCCCTGAATTCATAGTCTGAAATAGTTCGAAGTTCTATGACATTGAATTGCAAAGATATAGGGACAGAATTCCTTTCGTGGATTTTATGAATTTATTTTGTGCATTTTTCATTTTTTAAACTTGAAATAAACCCTTAGGTACTTTTCTGAATTATGACAACTATTAAATTGGATTAACTGGAGTCCGGGTAAAATTTAAAAGGTAGACACATGGTAGAAATGGTTAATCTGAGAGATCTCAATTATGTTACCTAGAGGACAAATCACACTCCACTGAACCGAAGTAGACGGTCAATTTAATCGATATTTATGGCACGGATTTGTGACCTTGTAGCTCCTCTGGTTTTGATATTACAGCATGAGAGTATTTATAAATCAAAATTAGATCTTAGATTCGATAAAAACCAATCAGTTTAATATTTTCATTAATTTCATTAATTTTCATGACTGTATATGACATTCTCGTTTATAACTGAAAAGTGAAAACCCCGTTGGATGAATATTGAATTGGAAGCCATAGATTTCATTGATCCAGGCCTTTTCTAAAAATTTACAAAAAAAGGCCCAATCATTAAAACTTCCAGAACTTCGTGAGATAATTTGTAAAGAACAATATATATCTATAGTACAGTAATAACCAGAAAATTCTGAAAAAGGAAGACGACAGAAATATTTAAGTTTATTGAATATTGATATTGTTACAAAGTTTTACTAGACACTTTTTCAATAACTTTTCAAGTGAATTGGGTCTGCTTCATAACTTTCTTATTTCAGAGTTTTCTGCAGTTATCTCGGTAAATACATCCTTGCGTAAAATATTATAAGCTCTCCCTTATTTAAAACTGCTGGCAGTTCTATCGCAAAATTTGTTGATATCAATCTATAGTAAATTGATTGCAGGTAGAAGATTAAAATATGTTTAGAATATTAAAAAGATTGAATATGTGGTAATTGATGGATCCGTAATAATATAAGAAGGGTTTCCAAATATTCATAAATCTCCGAGTTGAAATAACAATAATTCGACTTTTTTGCAAAATTTCTATAATTTTGGCCCTTGTCTAACTCATCGAAATTAATCGAATTTAGAGAACATTTCTGAGGAACGTGTTGGTCATTTTCGCGAATTCGGAGTTTCGAAAATTTCGGTTGAAACTAATAATAAAGTGGTGTGTTGGATGGAGCACGGGAAGAATAAGTTGAGTAATGCAGTTACAGATAAACTTGAGAATAAATTATTAACAAAATTACATCTGAAAACAACTTTGCATGAATGTGATTCATGTTCACTAACTTTTAAAAACATTTATTTTAGAATTTTAATTTTTACAAAATTTTTAAAAAGAGCAATGAATTTATTCTACGGCTGTCGTATCTTCTAAGTTTTAAAAGATCAACGAATGTCGCGCTCATTTTCTATTTCAACTTTCAATTGTTCCCATAGATAAAGATAGATTGCGCATAAGACGACATTTTTCATCTTGAAAGATATAAATGTACAGAGATGTTTTAAAGATATTCCTGTTATATAGATTAACTAGGTCGGTTGTGAACATTGGCTGTTCTTATGTTATTGAGTACTTGTGGTGTACATGAGTTCTGTAGAGAGAAATTTATGTTAGTTTAGTCCAATTCACATGTATTTCTTCAGTTCTCGTCAATATGATATATTGCTCAGTGAAATATTGTTGTTCAAATAGTTCCATTCCCGGAGTTATTTTACATTCTATTATGAAATCAATTAAAACACCAAACCACCCCGCTTATCATTGAAGTACACTTTGACCCCTAGAAGTAGGAGTTCGCGGACTGTACAATTCTTGGTGATTTTGCGTACATAAGCTATCTATGTTTATTTATTTATCTATGATTGTTCCTCAATCTTTTAGCATTTTCTTTTGAAGAGTTAAATTGAAAAGATGAGTGCACTATAACGGGCAAATATTAAATTTAGTACTTTCTATAGTTTGGAGAGCTTTAAAGTTCTTAATAAATATATATTATATATTAATATATTGATAAGTAAGTTAGTTGAAATCTGTCCTGATGATGCCTGGAAAAGGTTTTTCGTCACAGACGCCATCATATTTCGCAAGAAAAACCCGCGTTTTTTAGTGAATGAGAAATCCATCCATTCAATTTAATATTTAATAATTTTAGTATATATTTTTTTGCATTGGGATTATAGGTGGCAAAAAAAAATGCAAAATCTACTTAAACACCAGTTTTGGAAATTCTGGCATTTAGTAAAATATTTGAACAGTGAAAGATCTAAGAGATAAATTCATAAATCCACGACAAAGGTGAAGATCACCAGACTTCGCCATTAAATCAATGTAATATTAAGTCTACAGTAAACTAATTAGTTGTTTAGGAACAGGTTGAGTTAATAAAGATTAGTTATCATCATCGAAAGTAAGTAATCTTGTTCAATTATTGGTTTCTGTAATGTCTCATTACTCACAAACATTTTTTGTAGATTTCGTGGAATTTTTTTTGGAAAGACGACATTTGAGGAATTTGAAGAAATCTGTGAACAAATTCAAAAAGAAATTCATTATAATGATGCAATAGAAATAATTGACTCTAAAATTGATTTATTGAGAAAATTTCAATTAAGAAATATGTTCCTAAACATTTAATTAGTTTACTGCAGAATTCATTTAACATTTTTGTCGTCGTTATTTAATAATTAAAAAGAAAATATTCTCAAAACGTAACCACTCAACTGGATGATTTTGAACGTCAGTAATTATACATCATTAAAACTACCTTAAACAAAAAAATCTTTTGGCTTCGTTCACGCTTCTTACGTCAGAGCCAATGTTTTATATTATTTTTAAATTTATCAATTTATTTATTTTTAATATATTTTTTATGAAACAAATTATTTGATACTTGATACATGTATTTAATGCAGAATGCAGATAATCATTTTTCCAATCTTCTTGTTTCCTGGCTGTCCTGTTTTGCTCATTCAATTAGCTGCATACACCCCCCCCCCCCAGGATGGTTAATATGCAGTTTTGATAGCTGATCATGCAAGTTGTAGTATTTCAATATCAGCTCTTGAGTTTCTATATTTATTCCAGTTGTTTTTGATATCGGCCATCTATGCAGGTTTATTGCTGACATTGTTGTATATGCGAACTTCCCTTTGTCAGCTGCATTACATGTATCAGTATCTTGCAGTAATTTAGAAAGAAATTAAAAGACCTCCTAGCCTTAACTGCATTCGGCTAGGTTCAAGGTGATTTACCAATGTTATGTATGCAGTAATAAAAGCAAACGTGTATACAGAATATAATTTCGGAACACTCTGTACACAAATCGTTTTTGTTAGTGTCAATTTTTGCTGTATACGTCATATTTACTATATGCAAATTATGCTATTTTACGCCAATTCGGTTTTCCAGTTCGTGTGACATGTGGACATGTTTTAAAAGTAAAAAAGGGAAAAATCCTGTTATGAATAAATTTTATAAATAATATTAGTATTGACTCTACTGCCATCCTTCATGTTCTTCTAAATATTTTAAAGAACAAGTTAACAATGAAAGTTTAAAGAAAACCCCAAATTTAAACTTCTATTCAAAATCAAACTATATTTGACATATTTTTATACAAAGAGAAGAAAAAACTAGGATTTGAATGCATTGATTGAGTGAACATCTTAAATCTTAAAGGGACTGTAAGCGTAAGTTCAAGTGACCCTTCATGAAAAGATGACAATGCCCGATTTACAACGGTACCTTAAAAAGCTTTGTCTGATCAAATATGAATTAGATATCAATGTTTTTGTTTCTTTAAACTTTTTATTTTTATTTGTGGTTTCTCTGCAGAAGGGACTTGCGCTTTTATAGCTTATCAGAAGCATTTAAGATATTTACAGAAATAAACACGCTTCCAGTCAGAAAAACGACGTTATCTCCCATATTTTTTATCAGAGAAAGTTTAAGGGTATCGTTGTAAATCGAGAATGGTTATTTTTGCATGGAGGGTCACTTAAAGTTTCACTTATAGTCCCTTTTACCAAGAAAGAATTTATTTTTTCCAAAACAATCAAGATTAAAATTTTCTTTTTTAATGTAACTAATCGGTATTTTTGAACAGAAAAGAAAACTTCCTAAACATACCCACCACCCAAGCCCATTTAAAAAAGAATTTGAAGTGTGCCCTGTACGTGGCAAGGGTTTCCAGCAAGGAAAATAAAACGTTTCGCATTTTTCGAAAAAAAAAATGTCGCCGAAATTTTTGCTTTTTTCGCATTTCTTTTGCTCCCGAAAAATGCGAAAATTTTCGTTTTTTTCGCGAAATTTCGCGAAACATAAGAAATGCGAAAATTTCACGAAAAAAATTATTAATTCTATCCCTCTATAGTCTATATCTTTATCTGATCAATAATGTGGAAGATTTGGTCGTTTATCTATAAGCTTGAGAAGTGTTTAATTCCGATAATTTCCTGCTTTGTTTCTGAATACTGGTCACTTTACAGATAAACTAAATAATAAAGTTTTAAAGAGAAGAAAATTAATCAGACAAAGCTTGTATTGGTATCTAGCAAATGTTGCTGAGCAATCTGATGGTACTCCTACAGTGCGAATTTTAACATTCAAAATTCGGTGATGGTCATAATACTACTACTACTGCTTCTACTACTACTACTACTACTACTACTACTACTACTACTACTACTACTACTACTACTACTACTACTACTACTACTACTATAAAGATACTGAATTAAAGTTTACAATTAAATAAAAACTATGTTGATGCATTGTATTAACCTAAATTGTTTTGCAGTGTCCTAATCTAATAATAGAGATCTAAAAGATACTGAATTAAAGTTTACAATTAAATAAAAACTATGTTGATGCATTGTATTAACCTAAATAGTTTTGCATTGTCCTAATCTAATAATAGAGATCTAAAAGTGTTGTAAGTGTGGAGGGCAATGCTTTTCTTTACGTCAAGTTAAAATAATTTAATTTCTTCAAATTCTTTCTGAAGTGTGGGGGAGGGGGAGGGGGCGGAAAAAGGTCTGAAACACTATAAAGAAGCATCCCGGGGAAAATTTATTTAACAAATTCAAACTTCCCACTTTTACCTTTTTTTCTGCACTTGTTTTGGTCTATTTTTAGACGTTTTTGGTTTTTAAATGAATATAGGGAAGGAGGAGGGCAGGGGTGGGTGGGATGGGATTAGGAGATTAGGGAGGAGAGGGGGGTGTAAGATTGAGAAGTTGAAATCTAGAGAGGAATTGAATATATTAGTTTCAGAGTGTCAACATATTTTCTTGTATTACATTTTATATTTTCAGATATTAAAACAAATTTTAAACCTATTAAAAAAACCGATCAGATTAAGTTTTAGTGTGTCGAGAAAGTTCACTTTGATTGTCCTTTGGAGTCCATCTCCATAAGAAGTTCTCGAACGTATCTATCCAGGTACAATCCATCCGCTATCAAAATCCACCAGGACTGAATCCCAGACTCTAAATACCACACAAGGACACACGCCTTAGCATGATTAGATTAAATCATACGATATTCTTAAAATTACGCTGTAAGCATGTGTGGAGATAACTTTACTTCGTTAGCTATTCTCACTAATCTTATAAATACATACATAAAACTTAACTGTGCGATAAATATGTAACAACCTATTTATTTTGAAGGTTTAAAACACAAGAACAAAATGAGTCGTTTATTAACGATGAACCAACAAAAACCCTAAAATCCTCGCAATGCTTAAAGAATTATTAAAACTCTACAAATATACTTACTGACCATTAAAAAAAAAACATAGTAAAAATGAGGCTTAAAGCCCCTGGAATTCTTGCATATTGTTTAAGTATTCTAATATTGTATCTGTACAGAGCGGAGAGAGAAATATATGATGTAATATTAAGATTTATTCTTATACTGCTAGAACTGCCCAACTAAACTTTATACTTTCTTGTTTCTCAACTAAAAGACACTGTATCTTTATCTTTAAAGGGACTGTGCTCGAAAACTTTATTTTCAATTGATAACATTACATGCCCAATTAATTACGGTACTAAGAATCCTTTAATTGAGTTAGCAAAGTGGAAGGTATTGTCGTTTTTTGTTCATTGAAAAGTAATATACAGAAGTTGGCGATTATATCAATACAATGAAGACGACTTTCCGATTAAGATTTAATTTCTATCTGGCTTTTTTCAAAGTACAAGTTTACAAGTAATCTGTGATTGCCAGCTTCTTATTTTTTTCAATGTTTTGTTTATCCATATTTCATGCTGTTTGAAATCTTGATAGATATCAAAAATAGAAATTAAAAGTCGTCTTCCTTGTATTGATATTTACAAAGAATCATGTATCATTTTCTCGGTTAAAAAGTCCAATAGAACTAAAATGTTCTCAATATAAAACGATTTTTGATATATTTGATCCATAGTTGATAAGAATCTAGCTGTACACTGTACAGTGTACAGCTAGTGGTACTCTATACAGGGTTACCCACAAAAGATGAATCTGCATAATGACTGAAACTCTTATTTCAAGGATGAAAAAGTAAATTCCGTATAGTCGTCTCTACAGTCTCATGTTTTGTGGGTAACTCTGTAGATACTATAGCTCTAAAATGCCTGAGCAAGAAAGAACTGCATTCTCAATACTTTTCATTTGCTAAATCTGGATATTTCTAGACATTTTTACTCTTTATCTTATTTCAGTTAAAGATAAAACTGATGAAAAGAAATTTTTACAATATTTTCTAAATTTAAGATATTGCACCTCAGTCAAAAGTACTTTTCGTATCTAGATCATTTCAAACTTTTTAAAGTTTCCTTTCACTAAAATTTGAAGGAAAAAACCCATAAAAATTCGTTTTTAAATTACAGCTTTTTTAAAAGCTCTATGAAAAATACCAGTTGAAGTGTACATTAAACATTTTATATAAGAAGCATCACATTTAAAATGGTTAATCTGATTGCCATCTCTATTTCTCAGCTATCCAGCTATTCTTCTGAACTATAAAAGTAAAAGAGTCCTTTCATACAATGGATTGCATATATCCTGAAAATGAATGGGTTTCTCTATACAAAGTAATATAATTTGCAAATTCTGAACCGGAAATCTGTTGATGAACATATCATCCATGAAACCAATTCTATAAAGTTACTTGAAATATTTGAAGCAAAAGCTGAAAAAAGAGTTAAGTACGATTAAAGTTCGTTTTCTGACATATGTTTCTTCAGCTCAGTGTTTTCTCTCTTGATTAAAAGTTTAAGAGAAAAGAATAATTTTCTGAAAATGTTTAAAATGAAGTTGAAAAGTCTCCTTGAGTAAAATATCTCTTCCTTTCAATAAAGTTTAGTTCCTGAGCTGAAAGTTTGAAGAAAAGTGTGGATTACAAGATAATATAATTCCATCTTTCAATTCTTCTCCATCTTCCTGGATCCTTCTTCAGAACATTCTAGATCTAATGCATTCATTATTCTATGAAGGTAGTGTAGTAAATGCCATTCTCTTAAAAGTTCGTCCACATATGTATCAGTCCAGGTACAATCTGTCAGCTATGAATATCAAACAGAACATGATCCACACAGCTACAATCCAGTGAAATATCAACGCCACTACCACTGGTCGAGCTATTGGTGTCAATACGATCACTAGCAATTAATTTATCAATGTCTCAAACAGGACACGATCCACGTGGCTTCAATCCTGTGAACTATCAACGCCACTACACTGGGGCCGATCTCATTTGCTATGTCGACCGGACAATAGTGATCTATTGATCAATGTCTCAAACAGGACACGATCCACGTGGCTTCAATCCTGTGAACTATCAACGCCACTACACTAGGCGCGATATCATTTGCTATGTCAACCAGCCAATAGTGATCTATTAATTAATACCAATACTCAAGGCACGATCTCAATTTGTATGTTTCAACGAAACCAAATTACTCTACACTGTAATCAAAGCATAGTTCTGATTCTAATTGATCTTATTTACGAAATCTCTATGTTACATGTTAAGTTTCAATACAAATTCACAATATAATCTAATCACATGTGATTAGATTATATACCTGTTATTTGATACGTAGCTAGTCTAGTCGCATTAAAAGTTTTACATATTTAAGGATTCACGCAGTTAGATCCTTAGACAATGTACAATGTAATTTATATAGGTATGTTCAAACTACATTTATTACAGTAGGAATGCTAATAACGCAATTCCTAATGAACTGTTAGCTGTAGAGTGGCATGTATTATTCACAACACTACGGCAGGAAACAGATCAAGTTT
This sequence comes from Eurytemora carolleeae, assembly GCF_000591075.1. Lineage (NCBI taxonomy): Eukaryota > Metazoa > Arthropoda > Copepoda > Calanoida > Temoridae > Eurytemora > Eurytemora carolleeae. The sequence continues at coordinate 1,479 of NW_019397047.1, read as the reverse complement.
TACGGCAGGAAACGGAGAAGGTTCTACGGCAGGAAATGGATCAAGTGCTACAGCAGGTCACGGATCAAGTTCTACGACAGAAAACAGATCAATGCTACAGCAGGTTAAGGATCAAGTGCTACAGCAGGAAACGGATCAAGTGCTACGGCTAGGAAATGTTTATTGTTTGGAAATGTTTAAGGCAAATATTTTTTTAATTTTGCCTTTTTTGAAATGTTATTTTTAAAAAATTATGCCTTCCCCTCCGAAAAAAATCCTAATTTGTGTACGTGTGTAGATCTGTTTTTTTTGTTGTGTTTGTGAGATTTGATTAAGTAGAGCACCATGGTGCACAGTGCAGCGTGCAGGGGATATTGAATGTTTTGTTTTTCTAACTCTGCTATACAAACAATAAACAAAGAAGGCTAGTTAACACATTGTCGTCTCACCCAACATATATGTATATATGTATATATATAATCTAATCTTATTATCTAATCTAATAATTTTTTTTCCGTTGAAAATATGACAGGTTGTGCATAAAAATTACATATCTATATGATTTCTACTAATTATCAACGGAAGGAGAACAGCCATATATTTATATATATAATATTTATACAATATATAATATTAAGGTTTTACCTGCAAACTAAATTTTCTCTAAAATAGTTTTTTAATTTTTAAACCATGGCTAAGAATATTTTCGTGATGCTACTGAGCTCCCCAATCATGATTTTAAGCAAATCGGTCAAAGGATTCCTGCGTTGTAATCAGCATGCCAACAGAGATCACTACTATATTATAAAGCCTTTTTATAGTGGGCTTTGCCTTGATTTCTACGAATGATGGTAGATCTTTTATTTATTTAATTTTTCGTGCACGTTTTACGTTTTGCAAGTTTTTGTGATATCGATTTGAATTATGGAAATTTTATTCTTTTCAAATTAAATTTTGATTGACAAATTTTGCAAACTTTTTGTTTGTCGAATTCTGTCTTTATTGAAAAAATTTACAAAAAAAGGGATAAAACTAATCTCTTATAGAGAAAAAATGGGATAAGTAAGAAAGAAAAACCACATTCAGTAACTTTTATAAAAGCTAAGTTTTCAGGGCGCTTCGCGCCCATCTTCTATTTTAATTGTGAACATTTTCTCTTTGTATGCATTGTGAAAAACAAAACAAAAAAGTTCACGGATTTTATAAAAATAATTCGTGGATTTTCAAAATTTAATGAAAATCAAATTTTGTTGGAGGCTAATTTTTAAAATTTTGATCATACATAAACCTTGGGTCATGTGAGGTCCCACAGAAAATTTGGGCCCGATAGGTTCAGCCGTTTTAACGTTTATTGTATACGAACACCCTGACAGACATGCAATGAATATATAGAGATAGTACGAATTAAGATTTGTTTATCATAATTATTTAGATTAATCAAAAATAAAAAATATAACTTTTGTTTCGCTACTTAGCGATTTCCCTAAAGACCTAATATAT
>NW_019397046.1:71264-114742 GCF_000591075.1 Eurytemora carolleeae | reverse complement strand
TCAAGATCAAAATCAAGATCAAAATCAAGATCAAAATCAAGATCAAAATTAAGATCAAAACCAGGATCAAAATCAGGATCAAAACCAAGATCAAAATCAAGATCAAAACCAGGATCAAAATCAGGATCAAAATCAAGATCAAAATCAAGATCAAAATTAAGATCAAAATCAGGATCAAAATCAAGATCAAATAAAAATTAAAATGAAGATAATGATAAAAAAGTTAATGAAGTTCAAAATCAAGATAAAAATTATAATCTGATTTTAAATCTGAAAATGACTAAATTAACAGTTTAAAGCGAATTGGACATGGTAAGATTTAAGCACTGGCTATAAATCACTATCTAGTATTTCAGTGTGAGATAATATGAAAACATGTTTCAAGAATTCTACTTTATTCTAAATTGTTTTTCTAAAGTATATCTTACAATGAAACTTCCTGGAAATTTGAAATATTTAAACTTGAGGATTAAATAATTCAAAGGAATTCCAAAATATCTAACTTTTTCGGAAACCAAGTTAGAAAAGTATATTTTTCACATCTGCGACCCTACCCTGAACATAAGATAAGATAAGATAAAGTTTATTGCTGCTAATAGTCAAATCTAAATAGTTTCAGGTCATTGAATAAAAGGAGAACATTTTGAAGTCTGAACTAGGGGAAATGGTACAAAGGACATGATGATGTCTAAGAAAATTATATTTTAGCATTTAATTCTTTAAAAAATTTCCTGTGGTAAGCACCCCGCCCCCCCCTTATAAAATACCCCAGTTCAGTCGGGTAACCCATGTAACATAGTCTAAACTGAACTGAAGTACAATTATCATACATAGTAATATTTCAATGAATTACTTGCCATCCGTTAACATAAAAAACTTTGTATCCAAATATCCTTGTTGAGAGTCATAATAGCTATTGATAAATCTGCAGAAAATACTTTTTTTTATTTCAGGGAAATATTAAACTCGTTTTACGCGGCATTTGATCTTCAATAGGTTAAGAATACGACATTTAAAAAACTCTTGCTATGTATCTATATATCTGGGATTCACTGTAGTTTAAAAATTCTCTCAACATATGATGCTTTAATACGTTTTTGCTGATAATTTATATATACCTGACAAACAAAAAGATCATCAACTGCTTTTTTACAATCTGAGTCTGAATCCTAAATATATATGATAGGGTCAAACAAAGGCGGTTTAAAAATATTTTTTGGGGTACATAGGTTCTTTGGGTGATAGGGTGGTCTATTTGTGACAATTTTCTGTTGATCGCGGAGTATTAAATCAGGTGCAAGTCGTTTTCGGCTTTTTGGCAAAATCTTGATTTTTGATGGAGGTCGATGACCTCCTATCCCAAAAGTTTGTTTGTGTTCCGTTTATATTACCAAAATCTGAGGCTTCATTCAAAAGTTCAGCTTTTTATCTCATTTTTTAGAAGAACCAAATACAGCCTGTACAAAATTTGTTGTCTCAAAGTGTGAAATTGACCTCGACCTATCCGAAACATTTTCTAAAACTACTTCCACAAGTTAGAGCAAAAATGTGATTGCATTTCTATACTAAAGGTTGACATCACCCAGAGTACCTAAAGACCTTTTGATTTTATGACTTTTATTCATTCGTGTGTCCGACTATACTCAAGATAATAGAAATTCTTTAATGAACTTATTCGATCGTGTGTCTCCCTAATATGCATAATATATATTTATACGATCTACCACTTTACAATAGTTAGCTATCAATTCTTCTACAGTGGACCCAAAACACTGTAGAAGGCATTATTGTTCTGACGGGCAATCTTATGTGTTTGTGTTGTGAAAAAGGTTTTACAAGTTGCTTAAAAATGAACTTTTGAGTGAAATTGGTCAATTTAATGTTTATTGTTTATAATCATACATGAAGTCCACCACTACCAGTCGTCTTTCTATTCCAGAGTTCTAACTGTAACAGAGAACAGTGGAATGATTGTTGCCGTATTTATTCTTACAAAATTTTATGATTTGTATTTCTTTTTATATAGTTTTATTATTTCTTTTTATGAATGAAGACGAAGACGACAATTATTACATAGGTTTCTGTTTACTTCTCTGTTCTTTTCACATTGTTAATTTTATACAGCAGTCCCAGCAGTTTGTTTTTCAATATATTTCTTAATGTTAATAATAATTTGGTTGGACTTTTTAGAAAGACAGTCAGTTACAATGCGTTGAAAATAAGTTTATTTTTCTAAAATCTAGAATTTTCTATTCTAAAATCTAGAATTCTTCTATTCTAAAATCTAGACTAACGGATATAAATCTTGCTGATATGACTGATATATGACTGATATGACTGATATGACTTTTCGTCCCCGTAACTATAGTTTTCAGTTTTCACAATCATTTTGTATATTATATTGTGAAATGTAATGTAGAAATACAGGGCGATTCCTTGCAACTGTTACTTTCAAAAATTCAAATTGATAAAATTTTAATGAAAAATACGTAAAATTGGGCCAGAAAACTAGAAAAATAGGGATGTTGTTAAGTTTTTTAAAATCTGTTCGAAAAATAGCTCTGTCAAGAAAGAATGAGGAAATAAATTGAGTTTTCACCTTGATAATACTGAGTTCTTCACTTATGTTCCTGATTTCTTCCTCATCACTGAAAAGCGAAAATACAGTACATAATGCTCTGTTCTGGCCATAAGGATAACCCGGCTTTGCCCTGATTTAAAAAATATGAATTTTCAGCCATTATCACCCTAATAATAATAAAATCAGCCGATTTGACCCATGGCCGTTTGACTAGCCTTAACGAACATATTTATATACAGGCTACTTTAAAGAATGAGACTCCAGAAACAAATGTAAGACATTTATACTGTCTGTTATCATATTGACGGTTCTCAGCAACGAAAACTAGTTTTATTTTCCTGCCAAATCATTGAATAAGCCTTCAAAAGACCATATTCAAGGCAAAATATGGTCTTTTGATTGTCCTCTTATATTAATTTGAAGTCGTCTTTACAGTCTCATCCTTTGTGGTAATCCTGTCTGATAAGATACAGAAGATGTACATATAACGTTGTAAAGTAATTACTAATCATTTTAATTTATATAACGTTGAATAATAATTATTAATCCCTGTAACGCATATAATATTGAATAATAATTATTAATCCCTGTAATGCATATAACGTTGAATAATAATTATTAATCCCTGTAATGCATATAACGTTGTATAATAATTATTAATCCCTGTAATGCATATAACGTTGAATAATAATTATTAATCATTTTACTTCATATAACGTTGTATAATAATTATTAATCCCTGTAATGCATATAACGTTGTATAATAATTATTAATCCCTGTAATGCATATAACGTTGTATAATAATTATTAATCCCTGTAATGCATATAATATTGAATAATAATTATTAATCCCTGTAATGTATATAACGTTGAATAATAATTATTAATCCCTGTAATGCATATAACGTTGAATAATAATTATTAATCTCAGTTATGCAAATGATGTTGCATAATAATTATTAATCCCTGTAATGCATATAATATTGTATAATAATTATTAATCTCTGTAATGCATATAATGTTGTATAATAATTATTAATCCCTGTAATGAATATAATGTTGTAAAATAATTATTAATCCCTGTAATGCAATAATGTTGAATAATAATGATTAATCCCTGTAATGCATATAACGTTGTGTAATAGTTATTAATCCCTGTAATGCATATAACGTTGTAAAATGATTATTAATCCCTGTAATGCATATAACGTTGTATAATAATTATTAATCATTTTACTTCATATAACGTTGTAAAGTAATTATAAATCATTTTACTTCATATAACGTTGTTAAATAGTTATTAATCCCTTTAGTCCATGTATAATGTTGTATAATAGTTATTAATCCCTGTAATGCATATAACGTTGTATAATGATTATTAATCCCTGTAATGCATTTAACGTTGTATAATAGTTATTAATCCCTGTAATGCATATAACGTTGTATAATAATTATTAATCATTTTACTTCATATAACGTTGTTAAATAGTTATTAATCCCTTTAGTCCATATATAATGTTGTATAATTATAGTTATTAATCCCAGTAATGCATGCAACGTTGTGTAATAATTGATAATCCCTGTAATGCATATAATGTTGAATAATAATTATTAATCCCTGTAATGCATTCATATAATGTTGAATAATAATTATTAATCCCTGTAATACATATGATGTTGTATAATAATTATTAATCCCTGTAATGCATATAACGTTGTATAATAATTATTAATCATTTTACTTCATATAACGTTGTTAAATAGTTATTAATCCCTTTAGTACATATATAATGTTGTATAATAATTATTAATGCATTTATACTTCATATATAAAGTTAAAAACCAATTACCTTCTTCCCTTTTCCTCCAACATTCAATTAATACCTAATTTCCTTTTCCAGCATCAACACCTTTGCTTGCTTTAACGCGGATTTTTTGTGGGAACTAAAAAGGTTTTCTTTACATATATATTTTCTATAAGGGTTAAATAATTTTGTTTGTAAAGAAGCTCGATTTAAAACCTTAATATTAAGTAAGATAAAATGGTCTTTAAAAGAAATAAATATTGTCAAATTTCTTCTTGCAAGTATAAAAGAGACTGCATTTGAAAAAGAAAAAAATATCTCCGTCATTTTTACTCTAATTAAAGCTGAAGAATGTCTTGATGTCAATTGTGAATTTACCTTTTGTAATGGAGGGTCATGTGTAAATATACAGGAACAATCCCTTTCCTATATTTACCTGTAGAGTAAATAAAACACTGTTACACCTGTCAGGGGGTAATATAAATTTTAAATATTTTTTATTTGAATAATATAACAACGAAACTTCATGAATCCTTGGTCAGAGAAAGGTTTGATGCGGCGCCGTTGTCAATTGGACATGCCTCTCAATTAAATAGAGTGTCAATTGAAATTACACCAACAGAGTGTCCCATATCATTATCTCGAAGCTTTAACACCAAAATGTGTACGTAATACTCGAAAAAACTAGTATTTTCTGCATGAAAATATTTATTTTAACCTGATGCATTTCTTTAAATGATTCTTTTGTTTAACTTTTATCATTAGTCCCTTAAACCTCAATTTAAAGCTATAAACGATCTAATATGATGTGGGACACCCTGTATAGCCCTATTAAAGACACTGTAGTCCTAAACTGATTTAGATAAATATTTCTTAAATTGGATTTAGAAAACATAGATTTCTTCCTGAAAGAATATTTTTTCAATATATTGATTTATAAAATTCCTGTGAACAGTTTGAATACAGCTGGTCCCTGCACAACTCCTCGGCGAAAAAATATTTTCATTTTAGAGAATATTTTTTCTGAAAAATATTTGGAATTTAATTTTATATTTGTTTATATTCTTAAACATAATGTTTATGATTAGGTTTTCAATTTTAGCCATGGGGCGGAAACGTCATGTGTGCGTGTCTGTACCAAAAGAGTGTACGTGTAAGGTTTACCGAACCGAAGGTTTGTACTGTAGGTATATACAGTGCATGCGAATCTCGGTGCTTGTACAGTCTAGGAGAGTACATTTGTTTATTGTTAATTGTTTACTTAGAAATAAGTTTAATATACATGTAATATATTATTTACATATTTAAGTCAACACTATAAAGCCAAATGTTCATGCAAAGAATATAACTTGATTAAAGTTTACAATAAACTAGTCGTTATTCAAGCTTAATTATAATTGGCAACATTGTTCTGCAATTCCCTTGACTGTAGTCATGTTGTTTGTCTGTACCAAAAGAGTGTGTGTAAGGTTCCCGAACTTGTCTGCAAAACAGTGCGACTGGCTTTCTCATGCCAGACCATCGCTAGTTCCCTTCCCCTTATTCCTATTCCATGGATTCAGCTGTCATTTCTAAATAACGCGACGGTAAAAATTTCCTTTACTTAAGATTTTGAAGAGTTTAATTTGAATTTGACCAAATGTCAAAAGGAAAAGTATAATAAAGATTTGTTGATAAAATTTAGCCTGTGAAGAAATCATCATCATTGGAGTACCATCGGAGACACCAACTTCCACCGCATCGGGGACTCCCAGATATTTCTTAGAGACCCGAGATGTGTAATTGGTCTGTACTTCGGCAGTTGGCCGCACTATACAGTGTGTCACCAATTGGTATACATTAATAGCCATTGTTTCGTAGAAGTCTTAGCCTTGACTTCTACGAATGATAGTTGATTGCTTGAAGACCCTTAAATTTTCATTAGAGACATAGATTATTATCAGAGACCTTAGATTTTCATTTGAGACCCCATGACATGAGACTTGAAAAAACGGGGGGGAAAATAATCTCGATATGTAATATTTAACCTAAAGGGATATCAAGATAAAATAACAAATGAACTTATATAACTATACAGTCGCGGTCAAGGACTTAAAGTAATGTTCATAATTTTCACTTTTGAGTATATAATTGATATAATTAATATGCCTTCCGTTAAAAATGTATTTAATCTTTAAAAAGAAATCCACTTCTTAATTGTATCTAACCTCTACAGGGCTACCTATAAAGGATTAGACTTCAGAGACGACTGTACAGAATATACTGTTTCCTGATATGTATGCTTCCTTGCAACTATGATCTCATTCGTTCTTTGCCAGCTCATTAAATGAGCCATTAAAATACCATATTTAAGGCAGAAGAATTAAACTTGGGATCGTCATATTTGAAGAGTTTCAAGTCTCATCCTTTGTGGGGAGCACTGTAGACACCGACTGAATACTTCTGTACCTGATTACAGGTGTTAAGCAGAAAATCTTTAAACATTATAAACTACATAGACGTAAAGAACTTATTTAGAGTTCTTCCATTGTTTTTTTTTTTGTCGAAATAACAATGAAGTTTCTAGTATTTTAAGTATATATATTGTTATTTTTTTTGAAAAGAAAAAAATTGCTGGTTTTTCATAATCAAGAGATAATTCAGTTTAGGGGCGTAGCTAAGGATTTCAAAGAGGCGAAGCAAGCAAATTTTTTTCCCCCCCCCCAAAAAAAAAAAAAATCCCAAAGGAGGCCTGGGTTGCTGAGAGAGAACTGCCCCCCCCCCCCCCCCTCCACGTGCATATGAATAATAGAATTTTAATATAACTTATCTGAAGTTTATAGAAGGTGATGCATTTCTTATATCCCCAAGATTCTAGCTACACCTCTGAATTTAGTTGTATCGAGTTGGATTTAAAAAAATTTGAGAAATGGAACAAGAAATAAATGTTCATTTTAATCATAGATTAATAACATTACAAATCTATGTATATATAAATTTGGCTTGTCTGTTTGTATCCAATAAACGTCAAAAAGGCTGAACTGATCGGGCCCAAATTATTTGTGGCACCTCGCACTATCCCAGGGAAGGTTTATGAATGATAAAAATTTAAAAAAATGTGTTTTAAAAGGTTTTTAATTTTGTAAAATTTTTTTTTTTTTTAATCCGCAAAATTTTTTTTTACTTTGTTTTAAAATGTTAACAAAAAGAACGTGTTCACAATTTAAATAGAAGATGGGCACGAAGCGCCCTAAAAACCTAGAAAGAAGGGCGCAAAGCGCCTTGAATTTCTAGTAAACTATAATCAAGATGTCGTCTTTTCAATTTTAAGGGGTTTTTCGTTCACCATAACCTACATGCATGCTCTCCCTCTCTGGTTTGTAGTTCAACGCGACTTGCGCGTAACTCTGAATTTTTTGTTTCAAATACAGTGTAGAAATTAGCAGTATTTAACACTTAAAACTTCTATATTATTAATCTGATCTAGGTTTTTAACGGTACCGATGTGAATTGGCCAGGCTTTTTTGTCCCAATAACCCAGTTCCAGTCCACGATTTAAAACTTCTTAATGGAATAAATGTGAGCACCATTCATGCTGTATGTGAAAAATACAGCAATGGGCCTGATTCAAACATTCTCTAAGAATGTATTAACAATTTTAACTTCTTAATTAATTCTCTTAGCTCACCAATATCATTTTCCATAATTAATAATGTTAGTTTTTATTCTTTTTCACATCTTATAATACATTTAAATTTATTGAGTATATGTGAATATATGCATGCTAGGGCAGGCACTATTAAGTCATATTTGGTAGAAGTTTATCAAAAAGGCAGGCGGAAGGAGGGGGGGGCACCCATAATTTCTTTTTTCATATAAGAGGGGTGAAAACTAAACTATTGGGGGGGTACTGTAGATTTAACAAGTCTAGAATAACTATGGATGGGAGGGGGATACTGTAGATTTAACAAGTCTTGGATACCGCAGGACGGGAGGGGGGAGTACTGTAGATTTAACAAGTCTAGAATAACCTAGAAAGTTTTACGGTAAAAGCTCATAATCAAGTTTCACAACTGTGCTCTTGGTTTCTAGGAATTGAGAGAAAAACATTAAACAAAAACTGGAATTTTTCTAAATGTAAAAAACAGAAAATTGATCAATATTACAGAGATAGATAAAATCTTCTGATAGTTAGGATTGAATGAAGAGATATAAATGAGCCAAATTTTAATACAAGAACGATTACTGGCTGAGAACCAAATATGATTTAACTTGAATAATTAACTTTAAGAGGAATCCATTTAATTCCATCAGGGAGGGGGCCGGGGGGCATGGAAGGGGAGGGGTATATTAAGAAAATGAATTTATTATAAATAATACTTGGTTAAGGCCAAAAAGGTATAAAATAGAGGAAATCACAAATACTAAAAATATTGGGTTATTGAGTACAATAATAAGATGGAGTGCAGATGTACGCAGAAATACCACAATCAAGGTATAATGATGATGACTTTGTATTTCTAATAACTCCACGGTTAAGGTCTTTTATTATGTATTAGTTCAATGTACGTGCAAATTTGTCATCATTGTACACTGTACAGTACATACATTGTTAATGTTTTGTTTGGTTAATTTTGTACAATACTTGATCCGTAGTCTCAACTTTGAACTATGCAGTTTGACACTGTACATAGAAATAAACAAGTTAACAAGTTTAATTTAATCGATAAAACTAGAAATTTTGCCATTTCAGATCTTTACTCGCAAATTGTTTTAATATTAGAGAGTTATGTTATCATTAATTCAGTTTCTTAGATAGCACTTACTAACAATTCATCCATAGGTTTAACAAGTTTATAACACAGTACATGCACTATGCACTTTGCAGTGACGTCAGTTCAGGTACAAAAATAATAGGGTTCTTCGTACCATTAGATAATACAGGTTATGCAGAATACTTCTGTGATTGATTTATATATAATAATCATGCATACCACTTTATGCTTCTGTCAGTTGAACTTATAGCACTGCCTTTTTTTGTGATTGTTCTCTGATATTCAGATTCTTGTAATTACTGTAAGGATTGTAAAAGATAGAAGACTGATTCACCACCAGTAGTCGACTCACAATTATCTTAAATGACAAGATACCACTAGATGTTTCTAGTACCATACTAGGGAATTCACTAAAGATGATAATAAGAATACCACTCGATGTCTCTATTACCATACCAGGGAATTCACTATGGATGATAATAAGAATACCACTAGATGTCTCTAGTACCATACTAGGGAATTCACTATAGAAGATAATAAGAATACCACTAAATGTCTCTAGTACCATACCAGGGAATTCACTTTAGATGATAATAAGAATACCACTAGATGTCTCTAGTACCATACCAGGGAATTCACTATAGATGATAATAAGAATACCACTAGATGTCTCTAGTACCATACCAGGGAATTCACTTTAGATGATAATAAGAATACCACTAGATGTCTCTAGTACCATACCAGGGAATTCACTAGAGATGATACTAAGGATACCACTAGATGTCTCTAGTAATAATTTATTCAGGCACTACCAAGATGGATCATTTATGCGTCATCAGTTGGAGAAGTCAAGAAATTTATCAAAATGAAATATCCCTTTAAATGGCTCCGGTCACTTGATATATCTGTGATATATTTTTAGATTAGCTCTAGTTTTTGCATCACTATCAATAATCAATATGCACTAGAAGTCAGCGTTAATCCATTATCACTAATATGTACGTAATATGACATACACACTGTACATAAATATATAATTGAATTGTAGAAGTATTGATGACGCTTTTATATTGGTCACTAATCTACATGATGATGATCAAATCAGATTCATCTTGATTCATCTTCATTGCCTTCTTCCTTGCTTCCATCATTTTCTTCCTGAAATAAATACTTGTTTACAAACTATTTTGTTAATTATGAAACCTAGTTGTTTCTCATTAAAACTAATTTCATTATTTTTGAAAAAGTTTCAAAGATTAATTTCTTTTTTGATTACCTGGCAAGATCACGTGCTAAAGCTGCTTCACTCTTCTCTTTAGGTTTAATAGGTTTATTTACTTTTTTATTCACTCCTTTCTTCACCGCTTTCTTTACTTCAGGAACCTGAAACAGTGAACCGTTCAAATACTTATCCGTTTGTTTAATTTATCTGACATGATAAAAACAAATGGTTCAACTCAGATTATATATCTAGAGAAAATAAAAAACTTTTTCATTGTAAGATGCACGTGGAATGATATTCCAAGTGAAATAAACAGTTCTGAAAGCTTCAGCATTTTCAAAAATAAACTTGACAAATGGCTGAACTACTGTAGAGCCAACTTTGTTTTAAAATTTTTTATAATGTTTTCATAAACGATAATTACAAAATTGTACAAAATTATTTTAATAGTATTTCAGTATTCAAATTTTTGCAATTCTTTGGGCCGAGGACCATATAAAACATTTATAAACCAAGTAAACCAATTAAACCCCTCTCTAACGAGTACAATAAAGGTCGTGAGGGTTTGATTGAAATTAATTTTCAATTATAAATTTCCTTTTTTGAAAAGAAATTCTCTAGATTGAACATTTTCATTTAAACATTCCTGAAGGAAACATTAATCTTGAGTTTAGAGAAAAAAAAATAGAAGAAAAGTAGAATCAACCTTACCTATATTTTAGTTTAAATTTCAATTACCTTAATTTATTAATTTAAAAACCTTGAAATTTATTCAATTAAATTGATAAATATGACTGAAATTGTTCTGCTTTGAATGCCCATTACTCATGTCGCTAAACGTAGTTGTCTTAACCACGGACGTACTAGAGCTTTACTGCAGGGGGGGNAAAAGATTTTGTGCTCAACCCCCCCTTAAAAACATTATATTATCCTTGGGCTTTGCTTGGTTTAGAACATATATTTAATGATTATATTTCAGGCAAAGGAAATGAGATTTTGCCAAAAATCCTAAAATTATAATCCCTATATCTGTGCAACCTGCTGTCATAGATATTTGATCTTTCAAACTATGAATTCTATGAACTATGACAAAACCAAAGTTTGAAATACGGTTTACACCATCAGGTTTCAAAGAAACAGGGATTAGAAAATTTAAGTTTATGGTAAAAAAGTAGTTCCTTTCTTGAAAAATCTTTCCCTTTTTCAAAACTAATGTTAGCGCGGAACAGCAAAATATGTGTAGGGTTTTTTTTGCTGGATATTTTGGTATGAATTATAATGACAGGAAAAACATGCGTTTTGATATAAAGTTAGGGTTGTTTGCGCGGAATATTAAATCAATATTTAAGGGTTTAATTGCTGAATTTTTGGGTAAAAGAATAAAGAATGATGAAAAACTTGCCTTTTGATGTCAAATTTTTCTTTTCTTTTTTGATTACCAAAAATATGTTTTTTACAGACGTTATGATTGTTAGAGCGGAGCGACATGAAAATGTTCAGGGTTTTACGAGGGGGGGGGAGTACACCCCCCCTTACGCCTTTGATTGTTTAAAAGTAAAAAGTTGTTATAAGCATAAAATGAGTTTCTGAATACGAACTTTGTGATAATTAAAATAATGTATGAATTGTCAGTCAAGTTGTATGCTTTCGTGGACTTATAAATTATTACCTTAATAACCCATCCTTCAGCTCGCAGTTTCTGTAGATCTGCAAATTTACCATGCACTTGCTCGATCTAGATCAATCAAGCAATTAATCATTTATTAGATAATAATCTTCAAGTTTAAGAATTTTATATTTTTTCTAAACTGCAAAAGATTTTTTAATAAATTATTTTTGTGCTTTATTATTGGAGTTTGAGAATATGAATATAGAGATTTGGCTAAAGTGCCAGGCGTTGCCTGCAGAAAAAAAAATCGATTTTTAAAAAAAAAATCGGATTTTTGATCGAATTTTGAAAAAAAAAATGTTTAGCCTATGTTACCCCCGGGAACCCAAAGTCGGGTGTCCTGAAAAATGTTCAGCCCATTCGGTCCAGCCGTTTTGCCAGCTAAAGCTATAGCTAACATATATACATTATATAAAAAAAAATTTGTTTATGAATAAAATGTTATAAGAAGATTGTTGCGTTTCAACTGATAAGATACATAAAAAAATATATAAAAATATATATATATTTGTACATATAAGAGCTTAGTTACATAGAATAACTTTTCTCAATTTGAAATTAAAACTGTAAAAGAATAATAATAAACCTGAATATGAACCATATCCCAGAATCCTGCTAGATCCTGGTTGGTAGGAACAAACGGATCCTCTTCTTTACTCACATGCTGAATATTCAGATAGTCAATACAATCTAATTGCAGAATAAATCTGTTTATAAACGACACACAAATTAAAAGATATAAAAATAAATAAATTATTTCTTATTACAAACTTGTTAAAATTAATTCGAAATATAAGGAAGACGATTTTTCTGACTCAAATGCCCCAGCCTTTTCTCTAGATGTATGTGTACTCAAATCCATTTCCTCCTCATGTAGTGCCCACATGTCGAATCTCCGCTCATCCCAGCTCCCTCCCGGTATTCAGTCATGTTAGGACAGTTGAACTAGTAACAGCTCCGACACAGGGAGCCTCTTGACTCCTTTATGATGATGACGCAGATACTCAATTAGCAGCAGACAGGCTTACCCGAGGGTTCCCAGTTTATCATGCACTCCACTTCCAGAGACTACATAATCGCTCAAATCCAGCATGATAAAGCCGCGATCTCTGCCTACTAGGTTGGATAAGCCCTGTTGCCCCAGTTCCTGATGATCTGCTCCACCAACATGAAGCTCTACAACACTCCCATGAAGTACCATCAAATATCCATCCATAATTCCTTTGTTAATTTCTAAATCAACCAATTTTAACTCCGCCTTAAATGCAAATATTTCAAAACACTTTCGTTTAAATAAATGTTAGAAATATCCATTTTAGATCTCTTTATTTTATTATAGTGACTTTACAAGTCAACAAAACTGTGTTGCATAAGTTATAAAAGAAATCTGAAAGATTAAATTCTAGAAAAGAATTTCTTTTCATCTATACAATTTTCAAATATTTTTCCAAAATAATTACTTACAATATTTTTATCACATAATCCACGGAACTGCGCTAGCTTCTGCGCCATCAGAAGTTTAGCCAAACCTAAACATGTCCATCAATAAAGATATTATTTAATCGATTAGAATATAATTTATTTAAAAACGTATTATTTGTTTAATTATAATTTAATAAATCATAATTTAATAAATTCGAAAGAATTAGGTTTGTGTGGAGTACGGGAAACGAACCCGTGAACACCAGTCTGGACACCAATCCAGTTACTGAAAGTGTCCTTAACTTCAGTGAACGAGAACTGTCGTTACACACTGGCTACCCCAACCCCATAAATAAATAAAATAAATAAAAGATCAACCATCATTCCGTGGAAATCAAGGCCGAGACCCCATCAAAAATAACCACCAAAGGGTGGAAATTAATGTATATCCGATTATGACATAACTCTAGTGTGATCGAGACATCGAGGTCTAGGCCAGTGACCCCATAGAATCATTGAATATTATTCAATCAATAAGAATATTATTTAACAAATTAGAACTTATTCAATAAATTAAATATTTACTTCATAGCCTATATATATAAAGTACTAAATTCTGTTTGTTTAGTTATCATTATAACCCTAAACTAAGCTTTCGGTGTGTACTGCAGTGGTTCGCAGCACACTGATCGAAGAAATAAGGGGTTTTAGTGGGGAGTATTAATATTATTATTACCTACAGTAGAGAGTATATTCTCCCTGCACTCCTCTGGAATATCACAGCTTATCGACAACTCCTCTTCAAAATCACAAATCTGTTCTTCAAACTTAAACATTTCATTCTCCAACACCTGAACAATTAAAATTAAAATAAAAAAACATCTAATGTAACTTATATAAATAAAAAATACCTCCCCCCTCTCCCCGACCAAAGAAGGAGTCTTTGTTGCGACATAAAATCATTGAATTCACACTTAAACCAGAATAAACTGCGTAAATGTAAAAATAAATAAAGAAGAATTTATTCTTGATAAATCTATTTTTAATTAAACTCTAAAATAACTTTCTAAGAACAAAGTTGAGAAAGATAGAATTAAGAACTATAAATATAAATCTATTTATATTCAGCTTACATCAATAGGAAAATGTTTATAGTCCAATTTCTTAAAGTTTTCTAAAAAGTGATATTATTTTGCTATATTACATCTTAACTATATTTTTTTACTTTTCTTAACTATGCAATTATCTTTTATTTGTTTTCTGGTCTCTGTTAGCGCATTGTAAGCTGGGTAAATCTAATAACCCTGGGTAAAACTCAGCGTCAACCACGAGTTTCCTGTACTCTGGGTAATTTTACTCTTAGAGTCGATCGTAACCCAGGGTGTTTTAGGTCCAAGAAATTGCAACTAGAGTAAATTCCAATTTACCCAGGATAATACCCAGTTAACTCGACTGAATAATTGGCCTTATATTTTCAAACCAGAAAAGAACCTTAGCTTGGAAATTAAAAACCTCCCCCCCCCCCCCGGGGTAGAATTTTTTAACAATACCTTTATCCCCTCCCCCATCTTCCCTACTTTAGTACTTCAAGTTTAAAATAAATTTAAACAAATAGTTTGACATATTTCCTGAAAATAGTTAGAAATCTGTTCCTCCTGTCAATTAGAACGATATTTCTATTCTTCAAATATTTAAAAAATGATAGTTCATGAAAATAGTATTATACAATATACAGTGCTGTACGAGGGAGGGAACCCCCCGACGCCATGAGCCTCCGCCATGCAGACACAAGTCTCCCAGATTTGCTAGGCAGACCGAGCCTCCGCTATACATAACAGCTTCTTTATAACTCTTGGTTTTTACATTTAATATAGAACTTTTTCATTTTTTTCAAAATAGGGGCACAAGAATTTTACTTAAGATAAATGTTGTTTATTGATTTACATGATTTGTAACTTATATTGACTCATTTGTGCTTTACAATAAAACATTTCTTACGTAGTAAGGAGGCTATTTGGAAATTCATTTTTGAATTGAACTTAGTTTTTACTTTTAATCTTTGATATAAGCAATACATTTTTTTAAATTTTTTAGACTCAGATTATTTGCCAATGTCAAATTTTTGGTTATTTTAATCTGATAAAATATTTTTAAAAAGTATCGCTTAAATTAAATATTATAAAATATCAAATAAATGTTTTCCTTTTTGCGTAATAACGGTTTGAAGTTTTATAAACCACTTTATTAGTCATAATTTATAGGCACTTTGTATAATAATTGATTAATATTTCTGATCTTTTTAAAACTTTTTACACCACTATTTAAAAAAAATACAAATTTTTTTTTACTACATGTAAAAATCAACATGAAATTTTCTGTATAGCGGAGGGAGGCTCTAACTGCATGGTGGAGGCTCGGTCTGACTAGCAAATCTGATTGGCTCGTGTCTGCATAGAGTAAGCTCTTGGTGTCCGGGGGTTCCCTCCCTCGGTGTACACTGTACAGTGTACATAGTTAGCTAGACCTTGGTTCTAGAAAGTGCATCCAATACAAATCACATTATTAACCTCTAACAAACCATATTTGGTAGAAGTTTATCAAAAAGGCAGGCGGAAGGAGGGGGGGGCACCCATAATTTCTTTTTTCATATAAGAGGGGTGAAAACTAAACTATCTTAAAAGCATAGAACTTGTTAAGGCTTATACAGGCCCTGTTGTATAAAAACTGGTCCCCTGACCCCGAAGTAAGAATAAATGTGTGGGAGCATATATTGCAAACTCCTTACATGGAATATTCTTTATACTTCCTGCATCAAACTATATAATCTACTTTAATGCAATAAATATAAATATATTGTATATCACAAACAGAGGCGGATTATGGGGAGGGGGCGTATCCCTGAAAAATTGGGGGGTCGTTCCTGGAGCACAAGAAAAGAGAGCAGGCACCTTCTAGCCCTTAAATTTTGATTAAGAATAGATTAAAACAATAAGAAAACTCAAGAAAAACGAATCATCGTCCAAAAATCCTCCTTAAAAGCAAAATCAGAGCCAATTAAACCAATTCAACGTTTTATTTGGACATTACAAATCAAATGATGCCAAACCAATATTTTAAGAACAGCGTAGCATATCTCCTTTAAACAGGGTGTTTATAATTTAAAAAGTTTGCGCTTCAATTTGAAACTTCATGTTGCAACCCTTTTCCTCCCTTTTTTAGATATTTTCCCCAAAAACTGTTTTATTCATTTATTATTTATTTTCCTTAAAGATAAAATAAGCGAAAAAAGTATTATGATATTTCCAGCATCTCCACGTAAACTTATACGACCTGTACAATTGGGGAAAATTTATTTTATATTTTAAAAAAGGTAAATTTGTCCAAATGTTAGGGCGGAACTCGACTAACTGATAGATTGAGTGTCATAGAACTGAGAATATCTAACATTGAACAAAATCTCTTTTTACAAAATATTCCTAAACTTAGATTCAGAATTAGTTCTTTTATTTCCGAAATTGTATAACAAATCGATAAATTACTTATTTTTTAAAGTTTGTAAAATGTTAAAAATTGTTGAGTGCAGACCTTCAACTTGTATAAATACTAAAATGAAGTTTAGGGCGTGGTAAAACTGTACACAGACACGCCTGTGTATTCAGGAAGAAGAAGGTGTGGGAGTAATATCTTAGAAAAATCTTAATTAATTTTGAAAAACATGGATACCAATGTATCTATTCATCTATCCATTTTCTTTTTTATAATTTTGTTCACACTGCTTTATCTAAGAGGTAAAGTTCATTATATCTTGTTTAATATTAGCTTGCTTATTTAGGTTAAAATAAATGTTAGAACTCAACCATAAGTCAGGACAAGACCCCAATTTCTCTTTTAAAGGACATCACTATCCGTACTTTCAGTGTTAATCTGAACCATTAATATTTCTTCTCATCTGACGCCATTTGATCATTTAGCAAAATTATAATAGTTCGAGCGGTACTTCCAGATCTCCCACACAAACACATAATCTAGTTTTATTTACCTTAATAAAATGTACTCCATCATGGTGTTCTCCCTGCTCTAGTAATTGATCTTCAGGGGTAAATATTCCTGAATAAATAAGCAGGGGTGTATATTTTCTCTAACAAATCATCCCCCCCCCGCCCCCCCTCCCATTTGAAAATAATTTTTTACCCCCAGAAGTTAGAGTTTTATTTGCTGAATTGGGAAACATTATTGAAATTTAAGAGAAAATCAATGAATTTTTGGGTAAAAAGAATGAAAAAAGTTGCCTTTTGATGGAGTGAACGAAAAGTAAAGGCAGGCTAAGCGCACAGAAAAACAAGGCATTTTTAACTGAACCGGTATCAGATTTAATAAATAGGTAGTCGACATGGCTCAACCACGTTAAACCACTTCAACTTAGTTGACCCATGTCTCACTATGCATTACATCTGGTTCCCGGGGTCGGATTTAGTGAACTAGGATTTAGTTAAACTTCTTCTCTAGTGTACTCTAACCAGAAGAGTATTTCAACTCGCCGTACTTTGTTCATCTACATCTTGGTTACCAAAATACCATCCCTTCTGTCGTTTAGCTTCAGGACTAATCTTGAAAGTTTTGCTTTAACGATAAACTTTTTAAAATTTACAGTGCACACTTGATAACTGAGTTTAAAGAGTAAAGTTAAGAGTGCTCTATAGAAAATTTACAGCACTGTATACTTGATAACTAAGTTTAAAGAGTAAGTTAGTGCTCTATAGAAAATTTACAGCACTGTATACTTGATAACTGAGTTTAAAGAGTAAGTTAGTGCTCTTTAGAAAATTTACAGTGTATACTTGATAACTGAGTTTAAAGAGTAAGTTAGTGCTCTATAGAAAATTTACAGTGTATACTTGATAACTGAGTTTAAAGAGTAAGTTAGTGCTCTATAGAAAATTTACAATGTATAACTGAGTTTAAAGCGTAAGTTAGTGCTGTATAGAAAATTTACAGCACTGTATAATTGATAACTGAGTTTAAAGCGAAAGTTAGTGCTCTATAGAAAATTTACAGTGTATACTTGATAACTGAGTTTAAAGAGTAAGTTAGTGCTCTATAGAAAATTTACAGTGTATACTTGATAACTGAGTTTAAAGAGTAAGTTAGTGCTCTATAGAAAATTTACAGTGTATACTTGATAACTGAGTTTAAAGAGGAAGTTAGTGCTCTATGGAAAATTTACAGTGTATACTTGATAACTGAGTTTAAAGAGTAAGTTAGTGCTCTATGGAAAATTTACAGTGTATACTTGATAACTGAGTTTAAAGAGTAAGTTAGTGCTCTATGGAAAATTTACAGCACTGTATACTTGATAACTGAGTTTAAAGAGTAAGTTAGTGCTCTATAGAAAATTTACAGCATTGTATACTTGATAACTGAGTTTAAAGAGTAAGTTAGTACTCTTTAAAAAATTTACAGTGTATGCTTGATAACTGAGTTTAAAGAGTAAGTTAGTGCTCTAAAGAAAATTTACAGTGTATACTTGATAACTGAGTTTAAAAGGAAGTCCATTCAATCTTGATATAAACTAATTAGTCAAGGTTACCTGAATTATTTTGCAAGTTACATAAACTTCCTGAAGCCGTGCTTTCATTATCCTCTTCAAGTATAGGACAGAGAAGTTCACGCTCCCTAACCATCCATCAATCATAATATAAAGATGAACAAATATATTTTCTTACATCATTGTAGAATTAGTATCAACACAAATGTACTAAACTTTTAGGAATCTTGTGTATCAAAATAAAATAAATTGATTCAAATTCTTGTGAAAGAACCAACAAGGCATCGTGCATAAACTAAATCATTACAGGTCTCCAATCTTACTTATTTTGACCAAACTTATTCGGCATAAAGTGTGCTACTGCCTAAACGGTTTTTCTGAAAATAAGACGCTTAAAAACATGTAAAAATGAGGGGGGGGGGGTGTACTATTAAACAAAAAACGCCCGTTGAAAAAGATGTGTGTAGTTCCTCACCGCAACATTTGCTGCATTTATCCATGTCAGAAAATGCAACAAACAATAAATTTAATTTGTCTGGCATGAGCTTCATACAATCGAGAAGTTAATATTTTGATTTACCCAGGAGCTGCCACAACATGTTTAGTCCTATCCAGGAATATATTGCAGGCAAATAAAAAAATTAACAAGTGACAAAATAGTTTTTAAGATAGGCAAGGGAATTAGATAAGGCAATTTTCACTCTAAAAACTGAATGCGTGTAGGACAAAACAACCAAATTGAAATAACTCGAATGAAAACAAATGTATCAAAATTCTTCTTTCTAGTGAAACCATGCAGGAGTAAACTTTTTTATCTACAAATTCTTTAACTAATAATTATTTCCCAACTTCCCTTTCCACCCAAATTAATTTAAAATTTTATAAAAAAAAGTAAACAAATAAAGAGATTAAAATCCTAGTAATAATTTTGTGCTACATTCTTGTTTAAGTTCTATAATTGTACTTGTTCTGGTGTAAACAGTAAACCCAATCCTCTGCCGCTTTAGTAATTGTAAATTGGCGGTACAGTCCAAACTAGGACTGCATAGGTTGGCCCAGCTCGAATATTAAAATGTACACCGGTTGTATATAGTATCAATTTATATTAAGTCGTAATCCCTGTTGTCTGTTTGTTTGTCCAATCATAACTCGGGACCCCCTTGACCAATTAGTTTCAAATTTTGATTGGAAACTTGTGAGAACCTCGGTGATGTTTTTAGTTTGGTTTTGAAATTCTAAATTGAGTAGGTCGACTTTAAAAGCAAAAATTAGTTTCCCGGTAAAATCGTTTAAGTGCGGGTTAACGACGGGAGTAATTTTTAGCAACTCCGGCACTGCTGGGTTCCCAAGCTAGTATGGTATATAGTTTATACAGTATACAGTACACAGTATACTATACACTGAAGTGTTTAGTGTATAGAATGATGAACCAGGATGAGTTGAATGTATTTCTGCACAACCTTTTTCTTCATAAACAAGTTGGAAGCAGAATATTAATTTAATGACACAAGGTCAAGGCCAGGAGGAAGACTAAAAACGAGACCCCAAAATATAAATGAATGAGCTTTTGAATTTCAATAAAAAAATCTATTCTTAATATAAAAAGTAGCCATCTCTATTTGTCTGTTTGTTTGTTTGTCTTTACCGATTTGTCACATATTTTAATTGGGGAACTCGGTACAAAGAATCTTATATATCGAATATATTTACTTATATATCGAAAGTTTAGTTTCCAGACACGGCTGAATCCCCAAGCTAGTCTATATAGTCTTCGCTCATATTTATTTCTTTTATATGTTAGCTATAGCTGGCCAAACGGCTTGGCCGAATGGGCTGAATTTTTTTTAAAGGAACCTTTGGGCCTTGAGTACCAACATATTCTAAAAATTCGAATTTTCTTTCTTTCAAAAATCTAATTTTTTTTTAAATCTAATTTTTTTCCCCATAGGCAATACGTGCCACTACAGCTAATACACTTTTTAAAAAGCCCCTTCAAAAATATTGGTTTCCTGTATATACAAATATAAATAAAAAAATTTTATAGCAAAGCGCAACCATTTTTTTAAAGATTAATGCTTATTTTGGAGCAAACAATTACATTGCGAGGAAATAATACGTTGTGTTGGAAAGATATCCAAAATTCATAAAGGAAAATAAGCTTTAAGTTGGATTACCAGTTATTGATATATTAATCAATATATGAATATTATATATATATGAGTGAAGAACTTTATTCATATGTAGATTGAAGATATTAACTCTTGAAAAAAGACATTTAGTTTATTGTTTAATACTTAACCTAACTTGAAACTGGGGGTTTTTAAGTTGCCGTTTGTGTGACACATGGTTGTATATTGTATAATATATTGTAAATTGTGAACATATACAACTATATTTACTTACTTACTTTCGTTATGAACCAAATTGGCGGACATTATTGTTGAGAAAAAACCATGTGTACCCTGGGTGTATCTAAGTGTTAATATATTGATGTATCCCTGAGTCCGTAGTATTCTAGGTACTTCTCCTCCTCTACCTCCTGATCTCTGTAGTTCTCGATGTCCATATCTTTCTCCGAAACCTCCTCCATCTCCTCAGGACTAGCGTCCTCGAACTCTTCTTCTGTCTCAGGGTTCTTAGCCTCAGCCTCGATATGCTTTAGCTCTTCCTCTCTCTTCCCTTCTACACCAAGGCTAAGATTTTCCATCTCAGGAATATTATCTTCAGCTACTGGAAGAGGTTCCTCATTTGCCTCAGCCTCTACTCCAGGTAGAGGAGATGTAGAGGATACTGGAGGTAATGGAGAGGATGAAGGGACTGGAGTAGATGAACGAGCTGGAGATGATGCTCCAGGTGATGTTGGAGGAAGAGAATTAGTTCTGGAGAGAGCTGGAGATCTGTTCTCTTCAGAGGGAACTGGGGACATGGGAGGGGACATCAAATACTCGGGTTTAGGTGCCGGAGCAGGTTTAGAGCTGGATGGAACAACTATATGCTTGGGGCTCAGTGGACTCAGTTTACGGATAACCAAGGGTTTGGCGGGGATGTCTTTATCACTGGCTTTCTCATTTAAACCTCGGAATCCTATCACATTTGGAACAGAGCGTCGGGAAACTCCAAACCCTTTGGAACCGAACCCGTTGACAGACGGAGAAATTCCGTTACTGTGCCCGTTGGTTCCATTTATCGGAGTGTGACCGTTAAGATCTCCATTGGAAAGTCTGGTGATGGGAATGATTCGTTCTGAACTTCTGGATACTGGAGTTGTGTCTGGGCTGGTGGTATATTTACTACCTGGGGTTGAGTATGACGGTTTAGGGCTGGATGTGGGTCGTGTACTAGTGGGGGAGGTTGGAGTGGATTCTAACTGGATTGGGATTATTCTCTCCTTTCCTTGTTCATCCGGCATCAATACCTGAACATTTCAACTACAGTTTACTCCTGTATAGAAAATACTTGTTGCTGAACCAATCATTTTCAAAACTTGTTTAATAAATACTCAGGGGTGTATTGTTTTCTCGTCATCCATTGTATTGCCATTATTAGATAAATTCTTTGAGATGAGCTGATGCTTTAAGGGAGTGTTATCAAAAAATGAAAGCGATAAAAAAGCGCTTTTGATTGCTACTAATCTTACTTCTATCTGTTGCGTCTATAAGGAGAAAATTGTTAAAAACGACTAATACCGAATGTGGTGTTCATAAAAATTTAGAAAGATGCAACATTCAATTCGGATCGTAAACATATCGATTTAATTCCAAACAAATCATTCAGATATTACAAACAATAGTCATCGATTATTTTTCGACGCATTTGTAAATAGATGATATTTCATAATATTTTGTATTCATTTCATTTTTCGCGAACACTCCTTTCAAATGTATAGAAATTGAAGGGCTTCCCACTAGAGGTGAAAGCATCTTTTTAGAAAATACTAGTTTTTGAACTGAAAACTGAGAAGTCTTACACAACAGTTCAGTCAAAATTATTCTTTTGACAAAACTAAACTGCAAGATATCCCCCACCTGGCTATAAACCATTGTTCTTGTTTCATCTTTATGTAATAAAATGCATTGCACAGTTACACTGACAGTTCAGTTTTGTTAGGAAGAACCATTATTTAACAGAAACATTAACAAAAATAAGGATTCTATCACTTAACTTGTAATAAATTTTATTTATACTTACTTGTTCAAATTTTGATTAACTAAGCCGAAAAGTTAAATTTAGCAACAATAATAAACCTAGATTATCAAACTGACATTTTTTAGAAACTGCGGATTTATACAACCAAATTTTGCGACTTTTGTAAAAAAATATTATATTTATCATGAATAACAATATCTTTTTTGTCTCAAGATGGGGGATTTAATAAGGGAATTGGAGTTGAAGAAGATAAGCACTTTATTTGTAAAAAATTAATATTGTTTTAATTAAGAATTTGGTAGATTTTCTCTTATTCATGATTTCTACAGAATCCACGTGCGTACGTAAACAAATTTATAGGGTGCGAGAGAAAAACTAGAAAAGAGACACAGTATTCAAAACAATTCTTACCTTTAATGGTCTAACTTCCTTCGGTTTCTCAGCGGCTGGTAAAGTTGAATGATCCTAAAATATTTATGGTTTCAACTTTTATTTTCAGATTTGAACTTAAGGACATTTTTGTATTTCTTTCATGAGATGATTCCTATTTTTGCAATTACGAGTCTACAGTCATTTTTATCAGTCAACTCCTAAATTTGAAAAAAAAATTTCATTTCAACGACAATCATTCACTTATAAAATCCCGTAATTACCAGTTCGATTCTTGATGGAATATTCTCATGTAAAACAGGACTTTTATGACACATTAATGGACAATGTTAATTAGCGAGGACATTTCAACGTTGTTAAGATTAATTTTAATGCCTAAAGACACCACATCAATTTATTTTGTATGTGAAATTATTGTGCTCATAACAATCTTAATACAGGAAATGAAACACTCATTTACATAAAACACTCAGGGCATGACTGAATCTTTTAAGATACAGGGTGTTCCAATAAACATGGGAATTAAGTGACGACTTTTATATCGTCTTCGACCCAAGCGGCATTATTTCATAAACAGAATAAATGCAGAATTACAGTTTTCACATCTAATATCGAAAACGCCTGGTCTTGAGATTTTTAAGACGTACAGCCTCATTTTTATACTTTCTTTCCCACGTTCATTGGAGCACCCTGTATATATTATATTAAAAACATTCAAGAAATTGATGCCTTGAGTGTTTAAATACTCAGATAATCAGGAAAATTAGGAAACAAGCGTGCACTTATTGTGAAGTACACGCTAAAGTATATGTCCACTATAATGGTTTACATAAAAACCTGTTTTTCGGGATGTAAACATTGAGAAAACATTCTTACATGAACAAACTCCTAGAAATGGAGGAAATTCTCATTCAAAAACAGAATCGATTTAAATAAGAAATATTTCTTCTTAGAATTTTGAGACAAGGAAAAATTAGTCAAGAATTATAAATAGAACTCCAGATTATCAAGCAGAACAATGTAGAATGTAAATAAAGCATTAAAAATATATACAAGGAATTTATGACTTTTGACTAAAAGTCAAGTATTCGGTAAAATAAATCAAGTATTGGAGAAAATAAAATCAAGTATTAGGTAAAATAAATCAAGTTAAGGAAAATAAATCAAGTATTAAGGGAAAATAAATCAAGTTTTAAGGAAAATAAATCAAGTATTAGGGAAAATAAATCATGCAATAAGGAAAATAAATCAAGTATTAGAGAAAATGAATCAAGTTAAGGAAAATAAATCAAGTATTAGAGAAAATGAATCAAGTTAAGGAAAATAAATCAAGTATCAGGGAAAATAAATCAAGTTTAAAGGAAAATAAATCAAATATTAGGGGAAAAAAATCAAGCATTAGGGAAAATAAATCACGTATTAGGAAAAATAAATCAAGTTCTAGGGAAAATAAATCAAGTAGTATGGAGAAAAAATCAAGGATTCAGGGGAAAAAAATCAAGGATTCAGGGGAAAAAATCAAGCATTAGAGAAAATAAATCAAGTATTAAGAAAAATTAATGTTAAGGATACTAAAAACTCATTGATTGAGAAATTTTGAACCAACCATTTGATGACTAAAATGTTGAATGATTAATAATATTCATTATGTTTTTCAAAATTAAGAATAAAAAAAGGATTACCTTCATTTTTGTAATCCCAAATCGTTTAGAGAAAAATCCTCCAGAGAGTTTTCTCTCCGGGGGGGTAAAATCTGGGCTCCCATTTCTAGCTGGGCTCCTTATGGAGCCGGGAGAACGATCCTGAGGCTCTGGGCTGGTTAGACGAATCTAAACAATAACAAAATAAAAAGGTATTTTAAAATAACTGAATTTTTTCGTCTTAGATATGTTCGTTCAAGGTTTGTAAATGAACCATTTAGTTCGTGTTTTTTTTCTGTCCTTCATTTTTCATATTATTTCGTTCGTTTTCTATCTGAAGTTCGTTCAATTAAAAAGTTCGTTCTGTTAAAACCGATAATTTTTTTCTTCTAATTCCTTCGCTCAAAATCGTTCGTACATCAGGTAAGTTTTACACAATTCTTTTCCAAATAAAGGTTTTAAGTTACTATGTTAAGAATGCTTATTTAAAATTACGTTGTCTTCTCATCTTAAATAATAATTTCTCTTTCTCTTCATGAGAGCGTAAAGGAATTGA
Organism: Eurytemora carolleeae; assembly: GCF_000591075.1. Classification (NCBI taxonomy): domain Eukaryota; kingdom Metazoa; phylum Arthropoda; class Copepoda; order Calanoida; family Temoridae; genus Eurytemora; species Eurytemora carolleeae. The sequence continues at coordinate 89,011 of NW_019397046.1, read as the reverse complement.
GCCTTGGTCCAAAACTCTGATTTTCAAATCCCTTTTTTTCCACCAATATCGTAGACCTCAGATATTTCAAACTATGAATTAAGTTGGAAAAATTAACCTAAGTTTAAAATATCCAAGAAATTTACATAATCAAGTTGCTATGAGTTTTTGAGTTCGTGGGAAAGATTCAATTTCTTTCAAACTTTTAAGGTAAACAAAAAAGTATCAAACCTGTGCCAGAGAATCTGAACCGTACAGTCGCTCTATTTGTTTACTAACAAGGTTTGGTTTGGCCTGTGTACTGTGTGAACTATGGAACTGGGTGAGTGTGTGTACAGATTTAGAATCACCATTCTGTATCACCTAAGATTAATAAATGAATAAAATATTATACGATTTTCATAATTTTAAATTGAAGATTTTATCCCCCTCTATATCCCTTAAAGGGACTGTAAGCGTAATTTTAAGTTACCCTCCGAGCAAAGATGGCCATGTCCGATTTACAAAGGTTCCCTTGAAACCTTAATCTGAACAAAAATGTGTAAGATACCGTCGTTTTTCCGACCCAAAAAGTGATTTATATCTGCGAGTTCCTCCATTGCTTCTTACAGCGTCTTTTTTGCAGAGAACCCGCAAATAAAAATAAACAGTTTAAAGAAACAAAAACATGAATATCTAATTCATACTTGATCAGACTGTTCTTTGCATGGAGGGTTACTTGAAATTAAACTTAACAGTCACTTTAAATTCAACCAGTGGCTTAGGCATTACTCTTTTCTAAACAAGTGAGTCTAATGTAAGACTAATTATTATGTATTAGTGGAATATTTAATTGTATAAAATACATCTCTTACTGAAAGGCCTGTGTATCCTAGTATATAAATGAACTGCTGCTTGTAGAATCAAGGTTAGATCAGGATAAAAATCAATTTTCCATCCTTCGTCTACCTGTGGACCTTTGCATGCTATACATCGTGTATACAGATGATATTCTGTTTAGTTAACAGGGTGTACAAATAACCAATAATAGACAAAATGTCTAATCCCAAATATTAAAAAATAGACTTAAACTCGACAATAAAAGGCGATTTAAACTCGTAGTTGAAAGTTGACTTAAAATCGACTTTTTGGCAGGAACAAAAAATTTATCGTTTTGAGAATTTTAACTTTTTTTTGAGACACTCTTTACAAGAGACAGTGTGTGGTGCGGAATTGGGATCGATTACATATCTGATTATTGAACAAAGGAACTCAAATTTTCTAATTCGTATAGCTTTGCAACCAAATTGTGCAAACCTTTGATATTTCAAACTTATATTATTTTATGAAATGAAATTCATATTTTGATAAATTTCAGTTCTGTGACATTGGGTTTCAAAGATATAGTGATTAGAAAATCCTAAACCATTTGCCAATCAAAATATAGTTTTTAAATAAAAAAATTTCCTTTTACAAATTCTTGACAAAAAATATTTATTAACAATCTTGCCAGGAATTTTACAATTTAATTCCTTTTTCCATTCATTTTGTTTAGTTCCTATGTTTGTAACAGATTAAGCGCTTAAGCCAAACAAATCTTGTCAACAAAGAAAGAAGCAACTCTTTTAGTATATTTAAAAATAGTCTACTAAATTCTCTTTTTGAAAATTTCATTACAATGTGTTATAAACCGAATTGCTATTCATGTAAAACTAATTAGATATGTTTTATTATGCTTTGATATTTGTTGTAAACATGTCAGAAAATTACTTTAAACTCTAGTTATTCTAATTAATGTATAAACTATTTTTCATAAGATAAAATCGCACCCTGATCTCCAATAGTTCTCCTTAAATCTAATTACTTGAAATGTGTTGTTATCATTATTAAAATTGAGTGGAAAAAATAATCAAAACAGCCAAGAGCTATTTTCCACCTAATTGCTTTCTACTTTTACTGTTAATATAATCATCAATTTGTAATTGTAAACTCGTTCTGTACACAGATACATGTATAGTTTTAGCAATACACTTTATCTTATCTTAATAGACAGCCAAGAAGCAAACTGAATTCCACTTACTTGTTTAATATGAGATCTGGGATAAAATTCTTCAGATCCTGTCATTATGCTTCCATTGTCAGTAATATCCCCGCTCTAAATTGAAAACACCGTAAGCGATTCACAACGTTGGATTGTAAACCTTCTAAATATAAAAAGTCTGAATATCCTCGGTTTTCTGTCTAAAAATTGATAACCTTAGGCAGCCGTTTTTCCTCAAGACAATTTATTGATTTGATCAGCAGAGACGCTTAAGAATACGACCGAAAGTTCCTGTGGATGATCAATAATGGCACTTTTTTAATGTTGGATCCCTTCATGATCGTTGATCGTTGATCGTTGACTCTCTCAAGGACGAAATTGGTCAAATTGGCCAAAATATGAAACATGTTACTGTTTTCTAGGAAATCATTCCAATTTAAAAAGGATTATATACCCTCCCCCAATAGACAGAAACTTTAAAGAGGATTTTAACAATTCATTCTTTTTGACAAGTTGCAGAAGAAGTACAATAAATTAAATTCGAACGATTTATGATTTCTAATCAAATTATCTTCAAGAAGGGGTTTGCCTGGGTGTGGGAATTTAAGAAGGGGCTTGTCTGGCTGTGGGGGAATTCTCAGATATGTATTTGAAGAACGAAGTCGAAGCAGGAAAAAAGGGTAGGGGAAGGAGAGGAAGATTGAGATGGGTGGGGGGGGGGGGGGCAGAAGGGGAGGAAGGTGAAGGGGCAGGGAGTGGTCCACTGGTTGAATTAATTCTACAGCAAAATAAAGGAATAATTGATTATTTATATAGAGTAATTGATTATCTATATTGGAAGGATGAGTAAATAAAAAGTAGAAAGGATTTTTGACAGAAAGGAGGAATGAAATAATGAAAAAAAAAGTTTTGAAAAAGATGAAGGATGAAAATATGAATTTCAAATAAGAAGGCATAAAAAGATGAATGAATTAAAGGATGAAAGGAATGATGACTGACTGACTGAATGAGTACCTCTGGTCTCCCCATATTGATATCTCGCATTGTCTCCTGGAACTCCTGAAGGGATTTCTGGAACCCGTCCTGGGTCAGAACTGTAAACAAATAATGTAAACAACATGTATACACATAAACATAGAAGTCAAGAGATGCTGTCAATTAAAAAACTTCTCTTTAATTACTTGTAAACTTCTAATTTGAAAAAAGCTTAAATAAAAAAGTCGTCTTCATTGTATTGATATAATCGCCTACCAGCGCAGTAATTGAAAAAAAGATCCGACCGTATGTTTAAACCTGAGATGGTTTTCGTGTTTGCGAAAAATAAAATGTAACCCAATTCTTTGCATTTTTAAAGTCATAACAGTTCTAAGGTTATAATTTGATAACAAATACTGGAGATTTACATCCTAAATTTTAGCGGAATTTTTTATTAAATCTCATTCAATTTTTAATATTTTTGAATTTATTATCACATTTTATCTTTTTATGTCTAAAATCCGAACAAAAAATTGACACTTTTGTCCAAAACATTGATAATCATTTGATTTTTAGCTTGTGCTGTTGCTTTAAATACCTAAAGATACGGAATCTAAAGACGGCGGGAGCTGCGGCGGGAAGTGTAAAGGCGGGCTTATCTTCCTCCCGTAGTCCTGGGCGGTTCTGTACGGGGCGTAGGGCGTGTACCCGTTCAGTGAGTTGGATATTCCTACGTAGGAGGGGCGTTTTACTCTCGCCACACCCTCTGTTTCTCCCCTCTCCTGCAGTTCGCTAAATAAAAACGAATAACTAAGTGTTACAAATGAAGATATCAGATACAACATCTACCCACTACACAGTCCCTTCCTGATTCTTTTTTAAACAATCCTTGGAGATAATAAAAACTAAATTAAATCTACATTTTGCGAGAAACCATCAAATTAGTTTAGTGGAATAACTACAAAACATGTTTTAAAAAAACTTGTTATTTGTTTTAGTAATTAATTATTTCAACTCAATAAAAATATCTAATATCAAAAAAATAAAAAAATTTTATCCCAAAAGAATTAATCCCTGTAAAATTGGTTGTGTTGGATGAGCACTTATTCAATTAATGATTTATATCAAAGATTAATTAGGAGGAGAGAGGAAGGAGGAAATGGGATTAAAAGAGCACTAGATTTAAAGGGACCGTTAACGTAATTTTAAGAGTTCCAAACCAGATTAAAATTGTCTTAGTATAAGACTGATCATCTATACAGGAAAGCTTTTCGCTCTATATCTAAATGTTAGCTATTAGCTGGCCAAACGTAGCATTTTTTAAGCTACCCTGGGAGTAATAAAAAAAAATCTTCAAAAATCGAGAGAAAAAAAATTTGAACTTTAGCTAGTCTCATCTAAACTTTGAATGCAAAATATACATTTTCTGGGAGTGATTATGTGATTATGTGAGATGAGATCTGAAAGAAGCCCCATCTTGGGCAACCCAGACCGCCTACAGGATTATCCGTATTCGTAGGTCAATTAGATTCGTTTTGGCCTAATATGACAAGAACATCGGAGGAGAATTTATCCGTGACAGAAAGGGGTGATGGTAAGAAAGGGATGGGGAATGAGGAGAAAGGGATGGGTATGAGGGGAGAAAGGGATTAGGGTGGGAATGCCAGGATGGGGAAAAAGGGGTGGGTGAATACCAGGATAAGGAGAAAGGGACGGGGGGATGCGGAGAAAGGGATGGGTATGAGGGGAGAAAGGGATTAGGGTGGGAATGCCAAGATGGGGAGAAAGGGATGGGGAGAAATGGATGGGGAGAAAGGGTGGGGCAAAATGGGTTTGGAGAGAGAACAGAAGATTGGCAAATTGAATATTTAGCAGTTAAAAAAACAACGTAAAAATAAATCATGATAACAAACATTGAAACAAAGCAAACAAAGCAAACAAAGCAACCAGAGCAAACATGGCAAACAGAGCAAACAGAGCAAACAGAGCAAACAGAGCAAACAGAGCAAACAAAGCAAACAAAACAAACAAAGTAAACAAAACAAACAAAGTAAACTAAAACAAACAAAACAAACAAACAAAACAAACAAAACAAACAAAACAAACAAAACAAACAAAACAAACAAAACAAACAAAACAAACAAAACAAACAAAACAAACAAAACAAACAAAACAAACAAAACAAACAAAACAAACAAAACAAACAAAACAAACAAAACAAACAAAACAAACAAAACAAACAAAACAAACAAAACAAACAAAACAAACAAAACAAACAAAACAAACAAAACAAACAAAACAAACAAAACAAACAAAACAAACAAAACAAACAAAACAAACAAAACAAACAAAACAAACAAAACAAACAAAACAAACAAAACAAACAAAACAAACAAAACAAACAANGGGAGGGAGGGAGGGGGGGTATTTTGTAGATGAGGGTTGAGAGGATTGATCAGTACAATTTAATCCTTGGCTCATGTTAGAGAGATAAAAATATCAAGATTAAAGGGATTAAAGATCCGACCTGGTACAGGAAATCAGGGAAATTAAGGAGATCAGGAAAATCAGGGAAAACGGGGAAATCGGGAAAATCAGGAAAAACAGGAAAATCCGGGAAATCATGGCAAATGGGGGACACATGAAACTTCATAGAACATGGGGAACTCATGGAACTCTTTGACCTCAGTGAATTCAAGGATATCAAAGGGAAAAGAAATCCTGGAAATTTAGGAACTTAAAAAAGATTGGAACTCATGGAAATCAGGAAACTCAGTGAACATGTAAAAATTAGGAAACTCGACAAATCATGGAACTAGTGGAAACCAGGGAACTCATATAAATCAGATGAGAGAAATAAGGAACACCAAGGAAACCAATTAAGCCAAGAAACCCAAAGAAACCAAGGAAATCAAGGAAACCAAGGAAATCAAGGAAATCAAGGAAATCAGGAAACCAAGGAAATCAAGGAAATCAGGAAACCAAAGAAACCAAGCAAATCAAGGAACTCAAGGAAATCAGAAAAACCAAGGAAATCAAGGAAATCGGGAAACCAAGGAAATCAAGGAAATCAGGAAACCAAGCAAACCAAGCAAATCAAGGAACTCATGGAAATCAGAAAAAACAAGGAAATCAAGGAAATCAAAGAAATAAAAAAAATCAGGAAATTGAAAGATCAAGGAAATCAAGGAAATCAAGGAAACCAAGGAATTAGAGAAATCAACGGAATCAAGGGAATCTGAGAAATCAGGAAATTCAGGTTAAAATATGGAATGTCTATTTTTTAAAGAATTATAAAAAATATTAAAAAATGAGTTTGTCATTAAGTACAGAGTACAGTATAGGGGCACAGAACAGTTAACATCAAATTCGTGGAAAAGAATTTCTAATGTCTAGTGCTTAATAAAAAGAATAATATATTGTAGAAAAAGCATGTGTGCACATATCATTTATTTGTGAAGATTGTGTGGAGTGTTATGATTTTAAATATTGAAATAACATTCTTTACTATTCAATCTACATTCTACATTCTACATTCTACATTCTACAATCTACAATCTACAATCTACAATCTACATTCTACAATCTACAATCTACAATCTACAATCTACAATCTACAATCTACAATCTACAATCTACAATCTACAATCTACAATCTACAATCTACAATCTATATTTTATGCCTTCATGTCTGACCCAAAATTTCCCCATTCCAAAAAAACATGGGAGACTGGGGATTTTAAAAAGTTCTGGATGTAAGAAGTTCTTAAAATAGATTGGAAAACGATGGAAAAGATAAAAGTTGACAGTTTTGAAAATTACTGTCGGGAAACTTTCCATATAATTATTCAACTCAGCTTTAACCTTTTCATCTTTCCAACACAAATATGTCGAGGTAAACATGCAACAAATTTGTTTCATGACTTTTTAACTGTTGTTACCTTCCACCCCTCCCCCTTCACCCTCCCCTTCCCTTCACCCCTCCCCCCATAATGCCAAAATTTAAAAGATTTCCTAAGAATTGAAGTTGAGTTTAAATTTCGACTAAAGTAGATTGTATGTAACTAGGCCAAGAACAAGAATGTGATTTAAATACATTCCTATGTTTATAAAGAGAAGGGTTAAGAGAAGGGTTTCCAATCGCAATGGCATTGCGCGCAACGATGCGCAATGGTTGCTTCCTTTCGCTATATATGTGTGAAGGAGAAGGAAATACAAACATACAGAGAGGTATAGTATTGACAGAATAAGAAAGTATGAAAATAAAATAAATAATGGAGTAGTAGAATGAAAGGGACGGGAAGTGGGACAAGAATATGATGAGTACAGTGAAGGATCCTTGTCTAAATTGATATGTTTAAAAACAAAGTTTGGATAATTTCAGTTAGGACACACTTTTTCTTTAAAAAAACATTCATGCCTTAGTAAACTTCTAGTCACATTATTTTCTAAATAAATTACATCTTATGTTTAATTCCTATTTTTTCTTAATGACGGAAGTTATAGGTTAAACATAATATATAGTGTTATAAATTTATGCAAAGGAACTGAGTTTTTGCAACAAACTATGATTTTCTCATTCCTTTATCTTTGCAACCCGATCTTGCTAGTTCAAACTATGAATTCTGCTAGATCATATACATAGTCTATAGTTTGAAATATCAAAGGTTTACACCTTTAGGTTGCAAAAATATAGGAATTAGAAAATTTTAGTTTGTTGCAAAACCTCAATTTTCCTAATAAATGGAATTATTTAGAATTTCATTGCGAATTGTTAATTACAATAAACGCAATGATAAGCAAAACAAAAAGTTATTATTGCGCAATCTTCATTTTTAATCTTCATTGTGCGATTTGTTTAACGCAACATGCGCAAAAAAATCATTGCGCGAAATTTAGCGCAACGAATCGCACAGAAAAATGCCATTGCGTGGACTTATTAGTAAATTATTGAAGAACTATTTTCTAGAATGGGAAAATCCATTATTTCCAATGTTAAAGGGACTGTCTGCCTAATTTTGAGATTTGCATTCCCGATTAACTACGGTACCCTTTAGACCTTTGACTGCGAACAAGTCTCGAACATATCTTATTTTTTAAAATTGTGGGTTCCTTTAGAACGTACGATAAAATAAGAAGGAAATAGATAGGATTGAACACTTTTTAAATCGACACCTTGCGGCCAAGGCTTTCTAGAAAACGGCTAATTTCCTTCATCCGCACAGAGACAAAAAAATGACCCAGCAATTTTTCAATTCTAAATCAAAAAAAGATATCACCATAACATTTTTTTTCCTTTGGATAAAGGAAACCATGTAATTATGCACTGCATAGTTAAGAATTTAACTCAAACTTAAATTTTCACCGACACACAAAAAAGCGCTAATTTAATACCATAAAAATAGGTCAGCTGTTTTAAAGTGTTATTTTTTACTTCAGTCAATTCTATTCAATTAAAAATATTCATTGAAAATTACATGTTTTTTATTCATTCATTATTTTATTCTCTTGCAAGGGAAAAAATTAAATTCATATTTTGAGAGATTTTTATTTTTGTGAGAAAAAGGTGAAACACTATTTTCAATGATGTTTTCAAAAGCCTTTTTAGAGAAATATAACTGCACTTACACTGGACAATTGCTGTGTCTCGTGCTTATTAAAGTTTTAACTTGATTCTAAAAGTCGTCTTCCTATTTCAGAGTTTTCTAGTTATCACTGAAATAATTACAGGGTCCTCTTTGATTTAAAATATTTAATGGTACTCACTGCAGAGCATTATATCACTGAGTACGTAATTGAAACAAATGATACAAATACCAAAACAAAGATTAGGGGGTTGAATAAATATTTAAAGAGGTGGGGGAAATATTTCATTGTCTGGGGAATTCAAACATAGTGCTGGGGAGGGGGGCATTATTTTTAGCTACGATCATCAAGTAAGTGTATTCACGAAGTTAAAAACTTAAATATCATTAAGCTCTTATCAAATCAATTTTGGCCAAAATATTCGAATTTTATAGATAATTAATTTTTACTGTGTGAAATATATACTCACTACCCCGGGAACACGGCTTTGCCTGGTAACTTAATGTTAGAAACTTTAAATCAAGCAAAAACATTTCCGTGGTTGTATCGAGTTCCCCAATTAAAATCTGAGGCAAATCAGTTTCTAAGATATGGCCGAACAGACAAACAAACAAACAGAGATAACTACGTGCTATAAAGATATGTTAGTTTGTGCAATGTATGTTAACTGTTGCAGGTCAAAATGGGCACGGGCAATGCCGGGTACTTTTCTAAACTCCTTTTAAGGCTAATTCAAACGATTTAAATTTATCTTTTCAACACTTTAACTGTGGTCTTTACCGAGCATATTTAAGTCACAGACAAAAGGATGTTTATTAAAGATTTTCAAGTCTAATTTAAGGTCACTTAAAAAGTTCTTTAGGTTCATATGTGTACAGAAATAGGGGGAGGGGAACCTAGCCATACTTGAAGCCCTAAGGCATATTTTCTACACAAATATAAGCATGTTTAAGCCCACAGCATGGCTGAAGGGAATACTTTATACGAGAACCAATCTAAAAAGGGGGGACAAGTTTTCATAGAGGGGGGGGGGGTAGGGGTGGGGTGGGAAGGAGGGGATTGAGTAAAGGTTGAACCCCCTGGTGCTAAAACTAGACAGATGTCGTTTAATCTCGAGGAATTCCAGTAGAGTAAACACGTTTTACATCTTGGTTTTCACCAGGGATGGATATATTCCAGTAAACACGTTTTCCATCTTGGTTTTCACCAGGGATAGATATATCTCATTTATACGTTGGTTCTTGTGCTCGCTCTTATCATAAAATACTCTATTATAGTTAATTGTTATAATATTGATAAAAATTCAATTGTTTGTCTAAACAACATCATTTAAACCCGACTTTCAGTTCGTATCACGGATTTTCTAGTCGTCGTAACCAGGAATAGTTCAATTTCGTTCATTCATTCATATATTTATTCAACTACAAAGCATGAGATATTACAAATAAGCAATCACAATTTACTATGCAGTTTGGACCCGCCTAACCAGGGTTGGTTGTTTTGAGTGGTTGGCCCGAAGTTAATTAACGATACTGAATATAATTGGTTACATATATCAAGATATGTTATGGATAGGTAAGGAGTTGATTGGAAGGAAGGAGATTTAGTTCAAAAATAAAAGTGTGTGTTAAAAGAAGCGTAAAATAAATGTTTAATATTAATGAACTGAATATAAGTTGACTTCCTACATCTATTGTTATAAACTTATAATCATCAAAGCTTGATATATCAAAATTTAAATAAATTCTAAGTTTTTATTAAAAGCTTGAAATTGGTGATTTAAAAAATTATAACTCACCATCAACCAATTATAATCTACCACAATTTACAGATTAAATTATCTAATTCATGAGAATTCATGTTGCTTCCGGCACATTGAGTGCAAATATTTTATTTATTTAATGCTTATGGTCGATTTTCAGATCATTTAGCGGATTATCTTAAAATGCACATTTTTTTCAGAAAGTATCATTTTCGATTTATTATTAATGCAAAAAATGTCCCAAAACTAACGTCAAAAAATCCTTTAAATGTTTTCAATAATACTTTTAAACAAATGATAAGGTTGTTTAAACATATTAAACTTTATCTTAAAACATTCAACTAAAATAAATATAATTTATCAATACAATTTTACCATTTAATTCCTGTTAATCCCAAACAGAGACAAGTTTACCTCCCTAAAACTCCTCCTGCCCCCCCCCCTCAGCTAAATTTTGGTTTATTTNAACTAAACATTATCAATATTATCCTCTCAGAGAGAAACTAAACATTATCAATATTATCTACTCAGAGAGGAACTAAACATTATCAATATTATCCTCTCAGAGAGAAACTAAACATTATCAATATTATCTACTCAGAGAGGAACTAAAACATAACTTAAAAATACCCTTACAATTTAAGAAAAGCAACAGCACAGAAATCAGTCATTAATCAAAAATGTCTCCAAAATATATGCTAAGAAACAGATTTTATATTACGAAACTCATTTAATCGTTAGACACAATGCTAAGGATCCATTTAATTTTGATGTGGATCCGGATCCGGATCCTGGATCCTCACTGGAAAAAAATTATCCGGATACAAATCGCCCCTAATTAAAAAAGAAACAAGGAAAAACATTTGTTCAAGAAAAAATAGCAATCCTCCTCCCCTCCCACATCCCTCAATCAACACTTTACAGAAGATCTTCTTATAAAAACAAAGTTGAAGGTTGAAAGATAATAATAATAACGAAGCAAATTTAAATCATGTACACTGTTAATGAAACGTACACACAGATACAGTCTAGACCCGGTTGTAAGTGTAAATGTTACATGTACACGATCTGATAGAATTGTTTTGATTTACATGTACACGATCTGATAGAATTGTTTTGATTTACATGTACACGATCTGATAGAATTGTTTTGATTTACTCATCAAATCAAACATCCAAAGAAATCATTCGATAGTTGATTGAAAAGACCAATTGAACTAAAAAAGACAAAATAATCACTAGCAATCGCGTAAAATGAATATACATGTATTTGATTAAAAAGTATCAATTAAAACAAAGCAAAATTGTTAATAATGAGGAAGTTTAATTAAAGAACTATAGATAAAAGCATTTTGTTTAGAATCATCCATTGAAACCACCCGGAAACATAAAGGTAGAAATCAAAGGGATACAACTATTACAAAAAAAAATTATACATATACAGGGTGTCTCAAAAAAAAACTGTGCAGTAGGGGTATTAGTAACTGAGGAAACAATTTTCGTTCTATTTTTACGACCAAGGTGTCTATCGAAAGCTCTATATTTCAGTTATTTCATGATGTGAAATTTTTCTTACTAGGCCTCTAAACTCTAAGAAAAGCTCAGGGAACACCTATAGTGGGCGACCAAAATTGGGAATTGTTTACTCTAAATTCGGCGGATTTTCTTTAGCATGCATAGACAAAAAATAGTAAGAACCGATTCGCCATTACGGTATGAGTGCTCCATTGACATAATATGACCTCCAAAATGACCACTTGGAGGTCAAAAAGGTCAAAAGTGCCGTCGACAGAAATGTTAATGACATAAGAATAGTAAGAATGGATTCACCATGTGAATTTGCCCCAATTTCGGTACCCATGACAATATGAGTGCTCCATTGATATAATATGGCCTCCAAAATGACCACTTGGAAATAATGGGCAGTTGTGACTTAGGGAGTAAAATTTTCGAAAAAAAAAAAGATTGAAAATGGAATTACCATGGGCGTTTACCCCTGTTTAGAGACCCATGACGATATTTGTGTGCTATTAATATAATTTGACCTCCTAAAATGACCCCTTAGAAATCAAATTTGCGGATAATGACCTCGGTGGTAAATTTTTTCAAAAACCAATATCATTGTTGAAAAACATGCACATGCTTTACCTATAAAACTATACATTGGAAGGCTTGTGCTCTCTAAGAGATAAGTTTACATTTGAGAATGTGTTCTTTTTTTTGCGTGAACAGTCCCTTAGAAGGCCCCTGAAAAAAACGTACAACATTTTTGGCCTATTTAACTACCTAATACCTTGAACCTATCATATAAATGGACTAATAACAAATGAAAGCGTGAACATCATTTCTAAAGTAAAAATATTATTAATTAAAGTGATGACTTTTTTAAAGTTTTTTTTTGTAATTTCAGATTCACAAAAAATGTTTTATTTTTGTACCCTGGTGGGTTAGATAAAAAAATTTGATTGAAATAGCGAGCTGTGGATTGTACCAACTGATTTCAAAAAGAAAATTTCAAAAAAAAATTATTTTTGTGGTCTGGGCAAGGTTCGTACGGAGGTACCCGTAGCTCTCTTTTCGTTTTATTCGATGCATATTTTTTTTTTTTAGATTGCTCTAGCTCCAAAAGTAATAATCGCTGATCCAAAGTTTTAGTTAAAAATGAAACCTAAGACTAACAGCTTATGATTTTTAAAGAAAATTTCGAAAATCGTTAAATTTTTTTAAACTTTATGAACGAATGAAAATGAGACGTGAAAAATCGAAAAATTGAAAAATCCGGGAAATCGATTTTCGACTTACGCTTAAATAATTGGTTGTAACAAAAAAAGTATGAGGCCTAGAAAGAAAAATTTCACATCATGAAATAACTGAAATATAGAGCTTTCGATAGACACTTTGATCGTAAAAATTGAACGAAAATTGTTTCCTCAGTTACTAATACCCCTACTGCACAGTTTTTTTTTGAGACACCCTGTATATTGAATATTCTGTAGTATAATTTAGGCAGTCGTGGGGAATTGTAAAAATACAAGGATTTTGGTCGAGAATGAAGACAGCTGATCGTGGGAAGTCTTAGAAGAAAAAAAATTATTTATCATGTCATAAAAACATCATCAACACTAACCTCTAATTTTATTGAAACTGTTATTACATGAACATCAAAAATGAAACCTAATTTAAAAGTTGAGCCATGAATTATGAATCAGGATATATGAGTCACTTGATAAAATAAATAATATTTCAAATTGGATTGAATTCAAATGTTTGGGCAATATATAGATAAAAATTAATAAGTACATATAATCATACAGTAGTAATCTCTGTTTGTTTATTTGTTCGGATGTCCGATCATAACTCATGAATAACTGGACCAATTTGCCTCAAATTTGGGTTGGGGAACTTGGGAGAACCGCAGGAATATTTTTAGCTTGGTTTTGAGATCCTAAAATGAGTGGGTCGACTTTTATAAAGAAAAACAGCTAAAATGGAAGACCAAGTGCGAATAAACGACGGTACGAGTACCCTGGGCAACGACGGGTTCACAAGCTAGTAACCCAATAAATTACAAAAGAAACCCCTTCGTTTTAGGGATAAAAGGATACAAGGATACAAGGATACGGGGATACTGAGATACAGGATACAATGATACTACGATACAAGGAAACAGGGGTACAAGGATACAAGGATATGTAGATACGAGGAAACAGGTATAGCGGATACAAGGATACAGGGATACACGGAAACGGATACAAGGATACAGGGATACAAGGATACATGAATACAGGGATACAGATACATACAGATATACATGGATACAAAGATACAAAGATTCAAGGGAGAGAATGTTTTTTACAATAAATTTTTATAATTTTCTGAAAATATACATTATAAACTAATAACTAGCAATTGGCATGTATTTAAACAATTCAAAACAATAATTGCTTCGTTTTGAAATATATTTGTAGATTTCCGAGAAATAGTACCCCCCCCTTCTCTGATTGGGAGCACACATGTTGATCTAAAACTAGAAGAAATACCTAAACTCTACAGTTAGTGGTCAGTGCTGTATCTCACTGTAAGGAGAAAACTAGATGAAAACTAAATGAAAACTAAAATCATCTTTTTTACACTTTTTCACTAGTTTCTCACCAATTATTCTATTTATATAAAAATAACACTGATAAGACTTGTGGTTGAAGAACGGGCGTACACTGAACAGTATACGCAGAGGGTGTGACGCAACCCATGCACTTAGCCGATAATACTTATACTGCCTTAACTTTCCCTTCCCCCGTCCACCGGTTAGAGACCAGCGGGTTCGGGTCACGCTTTCCAAGTCAATCGGCGGTTTTGGATTTAGAACATTAAAAAATGGATCTTTAAATAGATGTACACTGTACAGCAAAATGTTTTCAAACAAATATTGTGAAAAAAGATACGGTTGATAATAAAAATATTAAAATGAATTGCTAATTTGAATACTGAATACCAAATAACTGGCATATTTGTGGTATTATCATGTTAATATTTCATTGCAACTATTTGTCAGTCAGGGGATAGGTAGGGTGCTTAGTCTAGGGGGAAACAAGAATAATGTGAAGAGTAGGGGGGAGGGGAACTCAAGGGATAGATAGATACAGATATCGCGGGGGCGGATGGTACCAATTATATTTGAAATTTAGGTAAATTAATAATTTTGCATAAAGGTTGTTCAGGCTTCCGGGGATCCACCTGTTCAGGGGTAAATAATATTATTTTATCCACCTGTTCAGGGGTGAATAATATTCTTATAATCCACCTGTTCAGTGGTAAATAATATTCTTTTATCCACCAGTTGAAGGGTAAATAATATACTTTAATCCAACTGTTAAATAATATTTTAATTCTTCGCTTTCAATTTCCTTCTTTAATCTTATTTTCTTTCTAAGCTTTCTCTTTTTTTCTTAAGTTATATTTTCTTTCTAAGCTTTCTCATTGCTTCTTTACTTATTTTCTTTCATCGTTTTTTTCTTTCCTTCTTTAGTCATATTTTCTTTCAAAGCTTTTTCTTTCTTTCTTTAGTCATATTTTCTTTCAAAGCTTTCTCTTTCTTTCTTTAGTTATATTTTCTTTATAAGCTTTCTCTTTGCTTTTTTAATCGTATTTTCTTTCCTCGATTTCTCTTTCCTTCTTTAATTATTTCCTTCTTAGTTTTCTCTCTCCTTCTTTTGTCATATTTTCTAGCTTACTCTTTGCTTCTTTAGTCCTATTTTCCTTCTTTGCTTTCTCTTTCTTTCTTTAATATTATTTTTTTCTACGCTTCTCTTTCCTTCTTTAATTATGTCCTTCTTAGTTTTCTCTTTCCTTCTTTAGTCCTATTTTCTAGCTTACTCTTTGCTTCTTTAGTCCTATTTTCCTTCTTTGCTTTCTCTTTCTTTCTTTAATATTATCTTTTTCTACGCTTTCTCTTTCTTTCTTTAATATTATTTTCTTTCTTCGTTTTCAATTTCCTTCTTTAGTCATATTTTCTTTCTAAGTTTTCTCTTTGCTTCTTTAATCATTTTTTCTTTCTAAGCTTTCTCTTTCCATTTCTAAAGGGACTGTAAGCGTAATTTTAAGTGACGGTCCATGCAAAGTTGGCAATACCCGATTCACAACGATACCTTTAAAAGCTTTTTTTCTGACCAAGTAAGAATTATATATCAATATTTATCATTTCAAAACGAAATATTTTCAATTGCAGTTTCTCTAAAAACGTGACATGCGCATTTCTACTGCAGGAAAACACATAATAATTATCAGCTTAACCAAGAAAAACGACATTATCTTCCACATAATTAATCAGACAAAGATTTGAAGGGTAGAGTTGTGAATAGGGCAAACCACCTTTGCATGGAGGTTTGAAATAATGATTAAATAATGAATAATATCTAGACTGATATCAGCTCAACGGCAGGGGGTAGATTATGTTTGGTTAGAGAAAATACGGGGATTTAGGTAGGGCAAAGACAGTCTTTTTTAGAGCAAAGGCGGCAATGAGAAATGAGGGAGACTTGGTTTAAGGTTATGGGGGAGATTTAATAATGATTAGAGCAAAGAGGGGGAATGGTTAAATCAAAAGGAGGAAAGAGGTAAAGGACCGAGGAGTAAAGGATGAGGAAGTAAAAAAAGGGTGTTTAAAATTCCAATAAAAATTGGGTTAACTTTTAGAAATCGTCTCGAAACATATCTTAATTTCAATATTAATATTAAATGAAATTTCCGGTTTATTGACTCTGATAAATGTGCATAAAATGCCCCTGTAATTGCAAAATGTCAAATAACCGCAGAAAACCCTGACAGGGCAGACGTCTTAATCACTAGATAATTATATAGATCAAGAAATCAGCCGGGTTGTAAATTCTTGTATCAATTTTCTTTTTTAATCTGCCTAAACCAATATTTCTAGAAATCAAACTTAAATAATAAATTTTTCAACTGCGCAAAGGAAAAAGGGGCCCAACGGGTGGTTCCTTCCTACCTTGCTACTTTATCGAGTTAAGCTTCGTTTTATGTTACCGTTTACATCCTTGATCTAAAACAAAATTGATTAATTATAATAATAATAATAACAACATCAGAGTAGTCAGAAATTTGTCAAGGGGGGGGGGGCATCACCCAGTGGGCCAATAAACCCCCTGAAGGACTGGAGGACTGAGCCTTCATAGCCCCCCCCCCCCCTTGAATACGACTATAAATAATATCAACAAAATTAATAATAATATTAACAATAATAATAGTAAAAATAATATATGTATAGTGCTCTCTGAAATCCACAATGTAAACTTAAAATGTCCTAAGTATCAACGTTCTAGTCATAATCTTCAGTTTGTTATGTTTCTTTTACCTTGCATATATAACATTAATTACTAAAAATTACAATTCACGATTTCGTCACATTTCAATTTTCGTCTGTGAATTTCGAAAATATATTTTTAAAATTATTTTTTTATTCTAATTTGTACGGCTATAACCCTTCCTTTAGGTCACAGAAAGATTTGGTTCGGTTCGGTTGTAAATTGGATTCAACCCAACAAATAAACCATTAGACAAGCTAAATATATATAAATACTTGGCTTTTAGGCCACATCCTCTATTTTAACTCTATTAATTGTGGCTCTATCTGTGAGCATCTTCTCTTTATGCAGTTCGCGGAATTTTCACAAAAAGCAAGAGAATTAGATACAATTTTTTGTAATTCTGAGCATCCATAAACCTTCCTTGGGATTAAGCGAGGTCACACACAACAATCGGTTCAGCCGTTTTGACGTTTATTGGACACAAACAGACAAACAAGAAATACATATACAAAGAAGTCTATTTATACTGAAGCGGTAAAGACTTTCTGAATCTATTAAAAATACAATTAAAGTATTTTACTTGGATATATTCTCACGGAAGGAT
>NW_019397046.1:69325-71237 GCF_000591075.1 Eurytemora carolleeae | reverse complement strand
CCCCTCTCCTCCTGCTACAACCCCATGTACCCTACTCCCTACCCCTGCTAGATAGTCCCTATACGGTACCCGAACACTCAGACCAAAACCATTCCTCGATTGTATTTGTCATGGTCTGATGAACAAAATAGAACACTCTAAACCTTACCATACCCTAGTCTACTGGTCTACTGGTCTACCGATCTTCCCGAACTTTATTCTACCAATAATCTAATCTACCTAATTACAGTCTACCAGTTGACTGATCTACCAAACTATCGTCTACCAAATATATGATCTATCGAACTACAGTCTACCGATTGACTGATCCACCAAACTATTGTTTACCAAACAATTAAGTGATCTACCAAACTATAGTCTACCAATTAACTAATCTACCAAACTTTAGTTTACCTACCAATTAACTGATCTACCAAACTATAGTATACCAATTAACTGATCTACCTAAATATAGTCTACCAATTAACTGATCTACCAAACTAGAGTCTGACCAAGTAAGAATTATATATCAATATTTATCATTTCAAAACGAAATATTTTCAATTGCAGTTTCTCTAAAAACGTGACATGCGCATTTCTACTGCAGGAAAACACATAATAATTATCAGCTTAACCAAGAAAAACGACATTATCTTCCACATAATTAATCAGACAAAGATTTGAAGGGTAGAGTTGTGANAATAAATTGAAACCCCCCCCCCCTTCCCCACATGCAATGAGAGAGTAAAAACTGAAAAGTGGAATAAATATTTGGATAGAGAATCATAGAGTGTGTTGTAGTTGAGAACTAAAATGAGATCAGATGTATATTATTCCCTGACACTTAACCTCTTAGCTTCTCGATTAAAAAGATTACCAACGTAATGATAATGACACTTTTTTAAAGAAGTATTAAAATTTTCTTCTTTTTCTCTCAATATACACACTGAACCAGGAAGAAGATAGCCTAGATTAGTTCCTTTAAATGCGGAAAAACAGCCAGTTCTTTTCTCAAAAAGGTTTTAAAGGTTGCAGTTGTGAACACTACTTGATGTCAAACTTAAATTGAAGGGCCAGTTAAAATAAACTTTCTTGACAATATGGTTTTCTATATATGTACTTTGCTTATCTGGCTGTGTCCAATAAATATCAAAACGACTGAACCACTCGGGCCCTAATATCGTGTGGGACCTCACATGACTCCAGGGAAGGTTTATGAATGCTCAAAATTACAAAAATGTGTGTCCAAAAGTTTTTGATGTTTGTGAAATTTTAAAAATGCGCGAAAAATATTTGAAATTCGCGAAAGTTTTTTGTTATTATTCTATACTGTACAAAGAGAAGTTGCTCACAGATAGAGCCACAATTAAAAGCTAAAATAGAGGATGTGCGCAAAGCGCCTTAAAAGCCTAGTGTTATTATATTTCAGGTTTATATCTAATCCGAAGAAAATAAGTTTGAAAGCAGGACATTAATATGAATATATGAATATCAAACTGATCCTTGTAGTGTGTATGCAAATAAATTGCATAATGAAAACTTGTTCATTATTTAACCCCCCCCCCCCCCCAAAAAAAAAATATATTCACAACATGCAAGAATGATTTCTTTAAGGTTTTGAACTGGGTTTTTTGCACTTTTATTGGCCGACAGTTCGTAGGTATTGACAGGCACGCAGAAGTTCAAATCCTTTCTACCGATATAGTTTCGTCCAAAATTACTGCAGGCTCTAATCTTGCAAAAGTAATTAACTAAAAAGGCTTAATTGCCTGTTTATATGAATATATATCAAAAAATGAAATTTTGATACTAATTGGAAAACTTATTTATTTATTTATTATATATATATATATATCTATATGTCTGTAAGAACTATAAGAAAAGAAATCTGAAAAAGAGGTCCCGTTATATATATATATATATATATATGTTC
>NW_019397046.1:67109-69270 GCF_000591075.1 Eurytemora carolleeae | reverse complement strand
GTATGCATCTATCTGTCTATCGTCTAGATTATTATGTACCAAGTTTCTATACATGTGTCCTGTGTAATGTATCTATCTGTATGTACGGTATGCATCTATCTGACTATCGTCTAGATTATTATGTACCAAGTTTCTATACATGTGTCCTGTGTAATGTATCTATCTGTATGTACGGTATGCATCTATCTGTCTATCGTCTAGATTATTATGTACCAAGTTTCTATACATGTGTCCTGTGTAATGTATCTATCTGTATGTACGGTATGCATCTATCTGTCTATCGTCTAGATTATTATGTACCAAGTTTCTATACATGAGTCCTGTGTAATGTATCTATGTGTCTATCTATCTATCTGTCTATAAGCCTAGTTTCTCCTGACTTCCTGTCTAAGAAACTGCATCCAATTCCATACTCCATTCCATAGCAGTCGTTTATTATAAGATACAGGGGTTCATTTTCTTTACATGAATAATAAATAATAATAAAATAAATAAATAAATAATAAAACAGGGTTTCATTTCAATTTTATTTTTAAACTGCAGGGTTTACTTCTCATCTCAGGAAACAAGAGTTTACTTTACAGAATACAGAAATTACATTAATTCCAGGATACAGGGTTTATTTTTCATTCCAAGATTACAGGGTTTAATTTTTCAGGATACAGAGCTTACTTTTCATTCCAAGATTACAGGGTTTAATTTTTATTCCAGGATACAGAGCTTACTTTGTATTGCAGGATACAGAGTTTAATTTTCATTCCAGGATACAAGGTTTACTTTTTATTTCATGATACAGGGTTGAATTTTCATTCCAGGATACAGGGTTTAATTTCTATATCAGGTACAGGGTTTACTCTTTATTTCATGATACAGGTTTTACTTTCCGTTACTGGATACAAGGTTTACTTTTTATTCCAGGATACAGGGTTTACTTATTATTCCAGGATACAGGGTTTAATTTCTATATCAGGTACAGGGTTTAATTTCTATATCAGGTACAGGGTTTAATTTCTATTCCAGGTACAGGGTTTAATTTCTATTCCAGGTACAGGGTTTAGTTTCTATTCCAGATACAGGGTTTAATTTCTATTCCAGGTACAGGGTTTAATTCCTATTAGGTACAGGGTTTAATTTCTATTCCAGGATACAGGGTTTAATTTCTATTCCAGGTACAGGGTTTACCCTTTATTTCATGATACAGGTTTTACTTTCCGTTACTGGATACAGGGTTTACTTTTCATTTCAGGATAAAGAATATACTTTTCATTACAGGATACAAAATTAACTTTTCAATACAGGATACAGAATTTTCATTTCAATACAGGATACCAGTGTTTCGGATCCATATAATTTTGATTTGGATCCGGATCCGGGGATCCGCATCCGTGTTCATGGATCCGGATCCGGCTCCTGATACGGATCCGGATCCGAGGTAACTTTTGATTCTGTGAATCGGATTTTCCCTATTTATACAGGGTTTACTTTTTATTACAGGATGCAGGGTTTACTTTTAATTACAGGATACAGAGTTTACTATTTATTCCGGGATACAGGGGTTACTTTTATTCCAGAATACACGGTTTACTTTGTATTCCAGAATACAGGGTTTACTTTTCAGTACGGGATACAGGGTTTACTTTTCATTACGGGAAACAGGGTTTACTTTTCATTACGGGATACAGGGTTAAATTTGTATTCCAGGATACAGGATTTGCTTGCTGTTACAGGATACAGGGTTTACTTTTCATTACAGGATACAAGGTTAAATTTGAATTCCAGGATACAGGATTTACTCTGTTGTTCAGAATACAGGGTTTACTTTACTTAACAGGATACAGGGTTTACTCTTTTATTCCATAGCAGAATTTCCGGATCCATTTTTTTCAAGGCGGATTAAGAATCCGAATCCCGCATCAGAATAAACAGGATTTTTAGCACAGGTTTATTTTCATTACATAAAAAGGGCTTACTGTTGTTAAAGCTAGGATGTCGGAGCTACTATCTAACATGAATGAGCTACTAGGTTACATTAATGAGCTACTATCTTACAAGAAGGAGCTCCAAAAATCGTTCTCTAGGAAATTACCGAACAATGATATAAGGGTCCGTCCTAGTATACGATTTTTGGCCACCCTCCTATCAATTTTGAACATGACCATTT
>NW_019397046.1:59727-66724 GCF_000591075.1 Eurytemora carolleeae | reverse complement strand
ATTCATACTTACACTCTGCAATCTATACCTGCTACAAATGCTGTAGAAAAGAACTTCTATTTGTCTCAAAATTTACAATTTACTGACATTGATTTTTCCGAAAACATCAATTAATTCCGTAAAAATCGAAATTTTCAAAAATGGTATTTTTTCAAATATTTGGGTATTATATCTTACAGATCAATTCTTTTGAAAAAAATTATAATATTTGAAAATTCTAACCATCCAAGGCCAAAAAGTGGTTTTTATTTAAATTTCAGGTGGAGACATCTAGTGGCGAAACTCAGAAGGTCCTAATCCGACCTAATATGACCTAAATCCGACTTAAGGGCACATGGTTAGGTTGTGACCAGTTATGACCAGTTTGGTAATCCAATCTGACTAATTAAAGGTCAAGTTATGAACAGTTAGGACCAGCTAGGTAAAGCAACCAAGTCCGACCTAATCCAACCAATCTCGACCAAATCCGACCTAAGTGGATTGGTCAAGTTAAGACTAGTATGAGACCAGTTAGGTAAATCAACCTAACCCGACCTAACCTGACCAAACACAACCTAGGGGGACTGGTCATGTTCCAACCAGTTAGGTCTCCTGACATAACTCAACCAATCACGACCAAATCCGCGACCTAAGTTGATTGGTCAGGTTAAGACTAGTATGAGACCAGTTAGGTAATTCAACCTAACCAGACCTAACCTGACCCAACACGACCTAGGGTGACTGGTCATGTTCCGACCAGTTAGGTCTCCTGACATAACTCAACCAATCTTGACTAAATCCAACCTAAGTAGATTGGTCAGGTTAAGACCAGTATGAGACCAGTTAGGTAACTCGACCTAATCCGACCTAACCTGACCAAACATGACCTAGAAGGACTGGTCATGTTCAGACCAGTTAGGTCTCATGACATAACTCAACAAATCTCGACCAAATCCGACCTAAGTGGATTGGTCAGGTTAAGACCAGTATCAGACCAGTTAGGTTATTTGACCTAACCCAACCTAACCTGACCAAACACGACCTAGGGGGACTGGTCATGTTACGACCAGTTTGGTAATCTGACGTAACCCAACCTAATCTGACCTATCTTGACCTAATGGGACTGGTCGTGCGACGTCGCTGGTTTCTAGGGTATCTTCTTTTTGTCTATTCTCCCCTCTCCACTCAGGCCGCCCTCACCTCTAAAGGTCCCTTCCTCTCCTAGTTTCTACTGTTCCAGACCCAGGCCTCTCCCCTCTTAGTCACCCATTTCCTATGTCCTCTCCTTCTCTTGTTACATGAGTTACATTCGTCTATCGTAACATCCCTCCTATTGAACTTCTGACCTATTAACTTTCCGACCTACTACAATATCGGAAATACGCCAGCTGTTTATTTTTGTATTATTTGAGGGTCAGGTTAAAGGTTAAGACAATTTTTGGGCCGGCTGCGGCTAGGAAAGTCTAGGGGGCCAGACGCTGCGGCCACAAGAAAATCTAGCAGCTGTAAAACCACGTGCTAGTAGATCGGATGTGTAGTACTAGTATAGCGGATTTGGTGTAGGTCAGAAGTGGAGTATAGCGGATTTGCGTAGGTCGAAAGATACACCACCTGTAAACGGCTCTAATTTAAGAAGGGCAAATATTTATAAAAATCCGTGTCTAATAGCAGTAAAAAAACATCAATCACGCAACCTCGGTATTTTAGAATATCTAGTTGCTTAAATCTCCGCGGCATTACAAATTTTAATTTTTGAAAATGAAATACACGAATTCTTTTCTTTAGCCAAACTTGACTACGCAATCAATTCAGTGGGAAAAGAAACAAACTGCATATTGTCAGTATCTTAAAAGCGTTTGCAAGAGGAGGACTGATATGCTGAAGAAGGCATATGTGAAGCAAAGAATTAGTATTTCTCTCAAAGTATATCTCAAATTCTCAAAACGAAGAGAGAAATGTATTTCTTCCACAACACAATGGATTTTAAACCCCCAAATTTCGCCGAAAAATGAAAGTTACTCTTTAAATCGTTATGACTAGAAAACGTTAAAGTTCCGGAAGAACACGACAAACGCTGAAGGGGTCAAGTTTTTGTGTTGATACTTGCTCATTTTTAAAATCGTCATTTTTGTAAAAAATCGACGTATTTGGGATTTTACGTCGCCGAAAAATATCGGATGGCATTGCCCACCCCACTATGTAGTTCGTATAATTCATCCATAAATTTTGCCTTTTTCTGGTCGAATCATTTTGAGCACACTTATTTCCGGTCATCTTGTAAAATCTAATTCCTCCTAGACAATTTCAATTAAAATTACTAATTCCCAGGATAATTGCTTTTCAGAGATGTCTTACTTTACTATGTGAATGTGGACGCGCAGAGGAACCCCATCAAGAACACTGCAGTGGAGAAGAGAGCCTCAGTAAATCAATCATTATTTTTTTACTTATATCCTAATGTTTTTTGGCCAGTTTTATACCTTATCCTTTGTAAATTCTTTTTTCGGCTTAGAGACTTAATGTTTCTGTTTTTGTCTAGCTACTTACCGTAAACATTGATGAGAATGCCCGCATTTTGAGAATTTCATCTCGTCCATCGTCAAAATCGAGGAATTCGTCTGAAATTATCATTTATTCAAACTCAAAAGCCACTTTATGGTGTTAGTTGTCATTTTTCGACTAAGAGACTTAATTTTTTCATTTTTTTCAAGTTCGTCCATTTTCAAAATCGACGAATTCGTCAGAAAATTGTCACTTATTCACACTTAAAGGTGGTTTACGCTGTAAGTTGTCATTTTTCAACTAAGAGAATTAATTTTTCCGTTTTGTCTAGCTACTTACCATATCCTTTGAAAACAGGGCCGACATTCGGAGATTTCAAGTTCGTATATCGTCAAAATCGACGAATTCGTCTGAAAATTGTCATTAATTCACACTCAAAAGTCGGTATACACTGTAAGCTGTCATTTTTCATCTAAGAGACTTAATTTTTCATTTTTTTCAAGGTACTTACCATATCCTTTGAATACATGGCCCGGCATTTTGAGATTTCAAGTTCGTCCATTTTCATAATCGACGAATTCGTCAGAAAATTGTCACTTAATCACACTCAAAAGTCGGCATACGCTGTAAGTTGTCATTTTTCAACTAAGAGAATTAATTTTTCAGTTTTTGTCTAGCTACTAATCATAACCTTTGAAAACAGGGCCGACATTTTTGATTTCAAGTTCATATATCGTTAAAATCAACGAATTCGTCTGAAAATTGTCATTTATTCACACTCAAAAGTCGTTATACGCTGTAAGTTGTCATTTTTCAACTAATAGACTTAATTTTTCAGTTTTTGTCAAGCTACTTCCCATGTCCTTTGAAAACTGTGCCGGGATTTGAGAGTCCAATTTCGTCCATCATCAAAATCGACGAATTCGTCTGAAAAATTTTATCAGTTCACACTCAAAAGTTGCTATACGTTGTTTGTTTTCATATTTTGCCTTAGAGACTTAATTTTTCCAGTTTTATCTAGCTTATTACCTTAACCTTAGAGTACCGTGCCGGCATTTTGAAAATTCAAGTTCGTCAATCGTCAAAATCGAGGATTAAATCTTAATTTTCATCAAAACTGGAAAAATTAAGCCTCTTAAGTCGAAAATGAAAACTTACATATGACGATTGACTAACTTGAACTATCAAAATGCCGAAAATGTTCTAAGGATAAGGTAAGTAGCTAGACAAAAGCAGAAGTCTTTAAGTCGAAAAATAAGTTTACAAAGAATAAAAATTCAGGATAGGAGTAAAAAAAATAGATGATGCATGAAGTTCTTGGTATTTTTATTTTCGGTTGCTCTCATCTCCATTGCAGTGCTTAAAATCGTTCGACCAGAAAAGATAATGCCAGAAAGATTTGATTTAAATCAAATACTGAGCATCCAGAAGAACTTTCAAGGAAGAGTCTCATAATTTTAAGGCATATTTCCGCATACAGCAACCTTGCACGGCTACCAATAATTTTTTTCACATGTTCAACTACCTCAAAAATCATTTCACGTCAAAAGGGTCCATTTGTATGAAATTAGAACATCAATAAAAATAGGATTTGATATCTAACTCGACCCATTTTCAGTAACTATAAATTTAGACCTTTGGACCATGAATAGTTGGAGGTGAACTACTGCTAGGGTGTTATAACATTCTTTTACAAAATAGGATAATTCAAATGAAATTAAATCGAACACCAAACATGACATCATACTTAGTCTTAACAGATCTTGACATATTCGAGAGCATAATAGAGAAGAGGTCAACCCGGAAGTCGGATATTGGAAATTGTCTGGTCATGCTGAAATGAATGAGTTGGTTTGAACCATTTGGTATTTTCCAAATTAGTTAAAGTTGATGGAAGTCAAAATGGAGGTCGTTGACCTCCGATCCCAAATTGTGTTCTTGATTCGTATGGATGATCACATTAAGATGCTGCATGTAAAATGTCAGCCTTATATCACAGTGGTTAAGACTTAATCCAGCCTGTACAAAATTTGGTGTCATGAAGTGTAAAATTGACCCCATTTTCTCGGCTATTGCTGCCGTAAAGGCTACTGCGCCTAATGCGCACCTTTTTATCACCATCCCATATTAATTGCAGTTTTAAAATTAAAAACAAAACCAAAGAAAATGGCGAAATTGAGTGTTTTTAGCCTTAAAAATTCAATATTCATACTCAAAATCTAATAATCCGCGAAAAAAATATCGGAAATAAAACTTGTTGGGAGAAAGATGGACTGGTATAGTTTTCTATTGTGCGCTTTTTGGACAATGGACTCCCTCCTCCTTGTTTGTACATGCATCTCATATATGTAACAGTTGAATTCGAGGTCATGTACATTAAAAAAAATGATNCGTTCTCTCAAACAGACCTAATGTACAAGTCTTGTTCAGTACCTTAACAAGGTAGTGCCTTTTTTTATAAAGAATAGGGCCATCTTGTTTTTTTTTGCAAAAAGAAAATGTCTGAAGAACGAAGCAACAACAAACCTAATCATTATTAATCTTTTTTATTTCAGATATATGCGTTGATTGAGCTAAACTACTAAAGCAATTGCATTTTATGAAGAAAAATTGAGGTGAGTTTGTAATTTTCCAAAAATAATCGGAAATCTCAAAAACTTTTAAAATCTTAGTTTCTTGATCTGCTTCCTGTTTTTTTTTTTGATCCGTTTCCGAATATTCGGTTCCCAGTTTTGAGAAAAAGTTATAAATTCTCAGTTTGTTGATCGGTTTCCCCTTATTTTTCGAGCCGTTTCCGCATATTTTTGGTCCCTGTCCGGTTTTCAGAATAAGTTTGAAATTCTCAGTTTGTTGGATCAGTTCTCTGTTTTTTATCTTCCAAATTGTAATCCAAAGCAAAAAGTCTATTTTAGTCATGATATAAAAGAAACCCCACAAAAAATTCGAAAAATCAATAAAGGAATTATAAAAAATTTGGAATAATAAGGGTAGCAAATCAAATCATATTATACATAAATAATCGTCATAATATAATATAGAAAATAATACTTACTTAAAGATTTAAATTTTGTAGAAATGAAAATTTATGGCCTATTTAACTGACAATATTTACATATACGGTTTATTGTACTGTATATATTTACAGGTAAGGCCTAATGCACTGTAGATGTTTACATGTCGGACTATTGCACTGTAAAAATTAATATGCATGACCTGGCCTTGTGTACTGTATTTATTTACATGTACGGCCTATTTCCATGTATATATTTACATGTACGGCCTATTTTTCTGTTTGTATTTACATGTACGGTCTATTTTCCTGTAGATATTTTCATGTACGGCCTATTTTCCTGTAGATATTTACATGTACGGCGTATTTTTCTGTAGATATTTACATGTACGGCCTATTTTCCTTTATTCATTTACATGTACGGCCTATTTTCCTGTATATATTTACATGAACGGCCTATTTTCCTGTATATATTTACATGAACGGCCTATTTTTCTGTATATATTTACATGAACGGCCTATTTTCCTGTATATATTTACATGAACGGCCTATTTTCCTGTATATATTTTCATGTACGGCCTATTTTCCTGTATATATTTACATGTACGGCCTATTTTCCTGTATATATTTACTTAGATATCCAGCCAATCGTAAATGTACTCGAGATATTAACATGCACAACCTTTCAGCAATCAACTGACTCTAATTTTTAGATTGTTTCCTAAAACCGGAAACAGATAAAAAATACGCAGAAACTGATCAAAGAAAAAAAGAGGAAACTGAGAAATATTTACCTTTTTCTGAAAACAGGAACGAAAAAAAGAGAAACTGATCAATAAACTGAGCATTTATTACTTTATCTCAAAACCAGAAACGGACTAAAAATATAGGCAACAACATTGGCATAGAGTTGGACAAGTGGCCTTAGGGCCGCCCCAATTGCCTGTTCTAGCCACAGCCCTCGGCCTAGAAATTGTCCTTATCTAACGTAACCCTGAAGCAGTGCTTAGGATCCATTCAATTTTGATGCGGATGCGGATGCGGATCCGGATCCGGATCCTGGATCCGCACTGGAAAAAAATGGATCCGGATCCAGGTCATTTCTTAAAGATTTACTGAATTTTTTAAACAAAAAATTTTTTCAAATTTTTGGTTTTATTTTTTTCGCTTATTTTATCCTAAAACTTGATGAACCATTCAAATATGAGGAAATTTTTATAATCTCTCTTTTTTTCAAAAGTTCAGATTTGGTGTTTTGGAGTAAAAAAGATTTTTTTTGCAGTTTTTGGTTGATATTTTACCCCTTGGATCCGGATCTGTGGATCCGCATATTTTTGCGGATCCGGATCCGGACCCAGGAAGCCAAAATCTTGCGGATCCAACGGATCCGGATCCGGATCTGGATCCTAAGCACTGCCCTGAAGTAATGAAAAATAAATATTAGGTTGATGATGAAATATATGAAGTTAATATCACGTTCACAAAAATGATAGCGGTAAGGGGGG
>NW_019397046.1:23598-59711 GCF_000591075.1 Eurytemora carolleeae | reverse complement strand
ATGATTTTGGACACCCGCCCCCTCCCCCCACCCCCCTTTGTAAAAAATGTACATGAAATCTTAAACATGTGGCAGCATTGCACATTCCCTAGCCTGTCCAAGCTGCAGTGCTTGGCCCCTAGCCTGTCCCGGCCGCATGAATAAACAATAAACATGTGAAACATGTTTTATTTGTCTAAAACGAAAAGAAATATATTTAAAATTGTTTCGACCTCTTCTATGGTGTTTTTTTAAAAGCTTCTCAAAGAACTGGCCTTGAAACCCCAATTCCTTTACTTAAAAGCCATGTTTAGTGACCAGAGGTGAATTCAGGAATGTTAGGTACTTTCCCAAGCGGCAACTTCCCAAGGGTATTTGTAGTAAATGCCCTATTCCATAAAGGTTTCTCAAACACGTATCTATCCAAGTACAACTCAGATTCTCTTGACTATCAATGTCAACACACGGCTAGTATTCAGTAATCAGTAAACATTCAACGCCACTACCACTGGGCGCGATCTCATTAGCTATCAATGTCAATGTCAATGTCAGACACTAGCAATTAATTGATCAATGTCTCAACCAGGACACAATTCACACAACTAGTATGGTGTGATCTATCAACACCACTACCACTGGGCTTGATCTTGAGCATCAATGCCTCAACTAGGACAAGATCTTGTAAACTATCAGTTTAGACCTTGAATAAAACCCAATTTTAATACATACTCATTTCTACTTATTTGCTTCAGGCTATCAAAATATCAGCAATTAACATGAAACAATTACTTTATCAATAATAAATAAAAACAGAAATGGTTTATAGTACATAATTAGGAACCACTCTGCTGCACTGTGCTTGCCCCAAGCCTAGCCTCCTGCCCCTATCTTCCAGGTTCAGATCAATGAACCCACGCCTACCAATGATTACTCTCTTGCAGTCAGCAGTATCCTTACTGGGATACTAGGGGGAGATAATGTCTCAAAAGAAGTGCTGCTAAAAAGGACCGCAAAGATAAACTTACTGCTGGAGCGGTGGGTGGACTTGTCAGGAACAGCTTAAATGCGGGTAACCTCTTTTCTTCGCCTAAAGGGTTGTTTGATACCAACCATCCAATGGAGTTAATTGATGAGCCACTGGCTGGAATGTATCACCTTTTTATCATCGGACAATGGGCTAATTGTTGTGAGTATAAAGGTCCAGTTAGAGTAGGTGTGGGACGGTGCTTCCCATGCCTGCCGGCGGTCTGGGGGGTTCATAACGGGACCTCTTTTTCAGATTTCTTTTCTTATAGTTCCTATAGAGTCTCTATTGCAATTAAAGTATATTTCTTCAATATTGATTATATTTGGGTCTTCAACAGCGTAATTACAAGTTATTAGCTGTTAGATATACGTAGTTAAGCAATCACAATATGGGTATGATGGAGTTATATCTATCTACGTACATTGAATGGGTTAATCCCAATTCATGATTCACGTATTTACTAATGGGCACATTTAGCTATATGGACAATGTACAATGTAATTTACTATGAGCTCTATATTTGCTACAGGGCTATCTATCCTGTATTTTCTACACTAAAGCCACTCCACAGTTTTTCGTGTTTCTTTCCTCTGAGTTAAAATTAAATGAGCTTGTCAACCCTCCCAAATCATGTGAAGCTGCTCTGGGATCTGTGTTTATTTTTCTTAGGTTACACAGCTGATGATAAAGTTAATCTGGCTCTCTTTTTGCAGTTCCTTAGGCATAAGCTATAAACAAGCTCTCCGCAGTTCTACATGGTACAATCCAAAAATCATTGAAGTCTTGAGCTCTGACAATTTTCTCTTTGCTAGAGCGAATGCTTGTATCCATAGCCTCAGCTTGTCATTGTTATATCTCCTGGGATCCTCCATTCCCTGTCTGTCTTCTGCTGTTGTATTCCAGTTTCCTGCCTTCTTCATCTTTTTCTTGGGAGAATTTCTTCAATAATTAAGCAAAGAACTCTTCTGTTCCATTTGTATCAAATGCTAGTCCCTCTCTTGAAGGCTGCAAAAGTACTCCTATCTAACCCCTCATTGTTTGTTTGTTTGTTTGCCACTCATGATTAGACAAATGATTTTACAATTTCTCACACCAGGTAAACACTTCTTTTGGATTTCTGGCATATTGAGGATCCTTTTCTATAAAAACTAGGGTTTTTTTTTTACTTAAAAGCAGTTTCAAATTTACCTAGTTTCTCATAGGTGTCCTCATTTGCCTCTCCACTAATCACCTTTGCATTTAGGTAATCCTTACTTTTCTGCTTTGCATCTATGAGCTTGGGTTTCTCGAGCATTGCTGTTACTCTTGCAATAGGATTCTGACTCTCCGGTTTTCCATTGTTTTCCATGTCTGCACATACCATTCCTGTTCTTTCTTCGTCTTTACCTCTTCTATGTCTCTCTGCACTGCTCCAACTTTTGCCTCCAAAGCTCGTTTATCTTGCTCTGTTTGCTCTAACCTCTGCATTATGAATTTTAACTCTGAGGTTGGGAGGTTTCCCCCTCCTCCGGCTTCCATTATGTTCATGTCTATTTCTAAATAGTCCTCACAAGGTAACCTAGGGTACAATGATTCTACAGTGTCCAATGTTGCTGTTGCTGTCTTGTCATCGAAGATATATCCTTGTCTTGTTTCTCTCAGTACCCCATTAAACCAGGTACTCACTTGATTTGTCTTCCTTGGAGCTCTAGGCAACTAATCAGGGTTCCTTGATCCTACTTCTGCCACCACTTTTGTGGTTAATGCCCTACTCCATAAGGGTTTCTAGAATACGTATTTATCCGGTACAACTCAGATTCTCTTGACTATCAAAGTCAACAAAATGCTACTATTCAATATCTCAACCAGGACACAATACTCACAACTACTAATGTGTGATCTATCAAAGCCTCTACCACTGGGTGCGATCTTGACCTATCAATGCCTCAACTAGGACACAATCTCGTAAACTAATGTCTCAACTAGGACACAATTTTGAGATATCAATGCATCAACTAGGACACTATCTCGTAAACTATTAATGTCTCAACTACGACACAATCTTGTAAACTATCAATGTCTCAACGAGGACACGATCCTCAACCTGTTTATCAAAACAGGAAACGATTACTCTCTCGCGGTAAATAGTACATAGTCTCAATTGCAACTAATGTATATTTCTTCAGTTATGATTAGATTTGGGTCTTAAACAGCGTAATTACAAGTTATGCGCTGTTGTATATAACATAGTTAAGCAATCACAATATGGGTATTGTGGAGTTGGTGGTATCTATCTACATACATTCAATGGGTTAATCGCAATTCATGATTTACGTATGATTTTATTTGGCATGTCACACAGCCAAAATTGATCAAAAAGACATTTTTATGAATTTTAAAACAGAATCTGATTGCACTAACATGAAATAGCCCATTATTTCTGATTTTGCATATTATTAAACTGAATCAAACATGATAATGTTTTTTTTGACATAATATTGAATCAAAATGTGGCCTGGAAAAGAAGTACTAGATTGATAAATGC
This sequence comes from Eurytemora carolleeae, assembly GCF_000591075.1. Classification (NCBI taxonomy): domain Eukaryota; kingdom Metazoa; phylum Arthropoda; class Copepoda; order Calanoida; family Temoridae; genus Eurytemora; species Eurytemora carolleeae. The sequence continues at coordinate 56,181 of NW_019397046.1, read as the reverse complement.
CCTAACAAAATCAATTTTGTGACGTCATTAAAAAAAAGGGGCAGTGTGCCTTAACTTCCCCTTTCTGTATATAAAAATTCACATTTCCTTTATACTAATCGTCAGTACTGTATTTGTTATTTCTTCAGGATAACCATGGATAAAGAAGAGGGGATAGCTAGTAGCTGTAAACCAGAAGGAAGCAGAGATAATCGAAAGATGATTACTTCTCTTCTCCCTCTGATGAGTGTACTAACACTGGACAATATGTGTCCTGATATAATCAAGCATATTCTTCAGGTACAGACTTTTCTTACTTTAATGGACTTAAAGGATCTGTATCCTTCTATTTCTAAATTAGCATGTCTAATAAGCAATGGTAACCTTTAAACCTCTGTTTATTCATCGATAATAGCAATATTAAAAAAAAATGGACAAATATTATCCTAATTCTCTCTCCTTTCAACATTCTGTGATATACATTTTGCAGTTCCTGGATTACAGGAGTAAGAAGATGCTGAGGGGAGTGTCCTCTACTCTCAAGAACAGAGTTGAAGGGTGTGGGGATAAACTGGTTCATTACTGGAGGTTTTCTACCGAATTTACAACAGATCAGCTCATCAAGTTTGCTGATAAAGTTGAAACAGTTTTAGGTAATTGATAAATTGAAATAAATATAGTTAACCTGTTTTTAAGTTCCAAGGGCGTACATAGGAGGGGGCAGTGTTTCCCACCTAGACCTGTAAAGTGGGCCCTAGCTCCCCCCCCCCCCCCTCCTAGAACTCAGCTATCACACTTTTTTCAAATCTTTAACTGAAGAGTGAAAAACATAGGAAAAATTAGCTTTCTGTTCAGAATAAGTTTTTTTTGGACCTGTGCTCTTTTTTTTAATCTCATAAAATTTAAGTTAACTAGGCTTTATGGCCGCTTTGTGCCCATTCTCTAGTGTAGCTTTTAATTGTGTCTTTATCTGTAAACATCTTCTCTTTGTACAGAACAAAAAAGTAAAAACTAATAGAATATATTTTTTTTGTGCATTTTTTAACATTTTACGCAAATCAAAAGCTTTTTGACACAATTTTTGAAATTTTAATCATCCATAAACCTTCCCTGGGGTCGTGTGAGGTCCTTCATAAAATATGGGCCTGATCAGTTCAGCCGTTTTGACGTTTATTGGATTCAACAAACAGATAGACAATCAAACATACAGACGAGCAAAGTGTAAATATACTTGGCTTTAAATCCGCTTTCCGCCCATCCTTTATTTAACTTTTAATTGTGGCTCTATCTGTGAACATCTTCTCTTTGTACAGTATAAAACAAAAAGAAAAAACGTTCGCGGATTTTCAAATATTTTTTCGTGCGTTTTTAAAAGTTCATGCAAGTTAAACGCTTTTGGATACAACTTTTTGAAACTTTGAGCATCCATAAACCTTTCCTGGGGTCCGACTGGTTCAGCCGTTTTGACGTTTATTGAACACAAACGGACAAACAAACAGACATTCCAAGTAAAGTATATATATATGGAAGAAGTTGAGTTTTTTTTTGTATTAAAAACTGTCTTTTACTATTTCTAGTATAAAATGCCAATAATTTAAAATTGGATTTTTAGAAACATGTTTTTTTTCTTGTTCTGTTTGAAGTTAAGATAAAGTAGTACTTGCAAGTTAATTGTATTGAATGTGTGGTATGTACCTTTAAGGTATCTTATATTTATGCCTAGGACTGGGCACGTTCTAATATTTTCTAGCTTTTTCTTAAAGTGTTCAGGTAGCCGTTAGTTTGAAATGTATAAACGAAACGTTCGTTTCCATATTTTCCGTTTTTTAAAAGTTACCATTAGTTATCTATGTTAATTTTATTAAAGGCGTTTTCGGAAATTTTTTCACAATCCTTAACGGTTTTTTCTTCAATTTTTACATTTTTTTTTTCAGAAATTGCGTGAAACATCAAAAAAATAAGATAAAATATTGCAAAGTTTGAAACCCAAACAAAAAACCAGTTTTGAAATGTTGCAAGTTTTATTAAAAGTTTTTAACCCTAAACATGCATAGGGTAGGCTACAGAACAGTAAAAAGGCCAGTCACTGTATTTGAAAAGAAACAAAAGATTNCCCCCCCCAATTAATTTACCAATTTTCAATATTTGGTAAAATCTACTATTCTTATTTTAACTAACTTTAAGTTTATCGTTAAAAGATTTAAATAATCCACCAGCATTTAATTTAAAATGAAACTCTATTGGGGGGCTCATTCCCACAACCTCTGTTATTGAATGTTTATAAATATCTCCTTCTAAAACATCTAATTTTGTATTTGTTTTGTTATGTTTTCTAAATAAATTACTTACTCTTTTACATTTTCAGGATTTGAAGCAGAAGATGCTGGAGATGATGGTGTTGAGTATCTTGTGAAGAAACATCCTGAAATTCTCATGTTTCAACTTGGAAAACAATTTTGGGAAACAAGTAAATTGACATCAACTGGATTAAATGAAATATTCTCCCTTCCATCCTTGTCTACCTTGATTATAGGAAGAAGCATTGCATTTATTTCTAGAATAAATGTCAACATAATTTCAAAACAACTCCAAACTCTACAGCTGACTTTTAATAGAACTCTTAATGACTGGTTTCTACAAATATTGGAACAGTGTGGGAGTACGCTTAAATCTTTGACCTTGGAAAAATCAAGTATTACTGGTGAAATATTGATTAAATACAAGGGAACCCTGCCTTGTTTAGAGAACCTGAACATGAGATTCTGTAAACAACTCACAAACAAAGGATTACTACAAATACTTCAGCTTTGTGGAAGTTCACTTAGATCCCTGGATATATCAGTAACAAATGTAACTGGAGAGAATCTGTCTGAATACAAGGGAACCCTGCCTTGTTTAGAGAACCTGAACATGAGATTCTGTAAACAACTCACAGATAAAGGACTACTGCAGATACTTCAGCTTTATAGAAGTACACTTAGATCCCTGGATATATCAGGAACAAAAATAACTGGAGAGAATATGTCTGAATACAAGGGAACCCTGCCTTGTTTAGAGAACCTGACCATGATGGTCTGTGAACAACTCACAGATAAAGGACTACTGCAGATACTTCAACTTTGTGGAAGTACACTTAGATCCCTGGATATATATGGAACAAATATAACTGGAGAAAATCTGTCTGAATGCAAGGGAACCCTGCCTTGTTTAGAGAACCTGAACATGAGTTGCTGTAAACAACTCACAAACAAAGGATTGCTGCAAATACTTCAGAGTTGTGGAAGTACACTTAGATCCCTATATATATCAGGAACAAAAATAACTGGAGAGAATCTTTCTGAATACAAGGGAACCCTGCCTTGTTTAGAGAACCTGAACATGCGAGACTGTGAACAACTCACAAATAAAGGATTACTGCAGATACTACAGCTTTGTGAAAGTACACTTAGATCCCTGGATATAGCAGGAACAAATATTCCTGGAGAGTATTTGTCTGAATACAAGGGAACCCTGCCTTGTTTAGAGTACTTGAAGATAAACTGATGTTATCATCTTACAGATAAAGGACTGCTGCAGATACTTAAGCTTTGTGGAAGTACACTCAGATTCCTGAATATAAGGGATACAAATACAACTAAAAAAAATCTGTCTGAATACAGTCACATTAGAATCTCAAATTTATAGTTTTTTAATATGTTTTCGGCTCCATCATATATCCTTTACATTGAAAATGTTTTAATATTAGATTAACACAAAAAATAAATGCTTTGTAAATTTTTTAAACTATAATTTTATTTAAAACAAACGATTTTTTATTTCAGATAAAAATGATTCAACTGGTTAAATAATAAATGTGTGTACAGCATTATACCATTTCCCAGATCGCATAGTTACGTAAGTTTTATTTTAAAGTATTTTCCTTATTTGTTAAATTTTAATATCATGCTGGAAGTATTGTTTTCAGTAAAATAGAAAAAACGTTTTGATAACATTCCGAATTATGCATGAATATTTTTTGTTCTGCCGCAAATTCTGCATTTTTGTGCATTCCAGTTGTAGAGAAAACGCGCAAATTTCCTTATTTTGTGCGGAATACTGCAATTAAAATTGTGCAAATTCCGCAAAATAAACGACATAATTCCACAAGAAAAATGATTTAATTTAAAAATGTGTGTAAAAACATGTTCAAAGGGGAGGGTACACTTTTCCCATTTGAATACATTTTGGACTCCTGTCTTCATTTTTTGAGGAATCTAAATGAAATTTTGCATATGGGCATAATTTGTGTTTGTTTTAAGTAAAATAAAAAAAAAATATGGAAAAAATAATTTTTTCCACATTTTTCCATGTTTTTTAAAGCTTTTTCACCAAAAAGTCTGAGTCAAATACCAGCTAGGTGCTTTAAACACCTACTTGTTAGTCAAGAATCTCATTACTAACATCAGAACGAAGTTTAAGGTTTTTCAGATCCTTTTCCCCCCCCTATTTTCCGCTTATTTTATCATATTTTCCCACTTTGATAATGTTTCAGATTTTCTGGATTCATGGATTCATTTTTCTAAGAATCTGAATGATATTTTGCATATAGGCATCATTTGTGTTTGTTTTAAGTAAACAAAAATAAAAAAAGTGGAAAAAATTATGTTTTTCCCCTTTTTCTACATTTTTCCATGTTTTTTAAAGCCTTTTCACCAAAAAGGCTGAGTCAAATACCAACTAGGTGCTTTAAACACCGGCTTGTTAGTCAAGAATCTCATTCCTAACATCAGAAAAAAGTTTCAGGTTTTTCAGATTTCTTTTCCTTCTATTTTTTCCCCTTTTTCCACATTTTTCCATATTTCAGATTTTCTCGATTCATAAATTAACTGAAGAAATTCATTTAAAAAAGCAAAAAAAATGTGAAAACTATTAACAAACTGGGGAAATATGATAAAATATGTTTTTAAATGAATTTCTTCAGTTAATTACATCACTGTTTATAAAAGTAGTTTAGTTACTTACCTTTATTACAGAAGTGGTGGGGGAGAGGTTCAGGTAAATGGTGGAAAGTAAAGAGAAATATTAAATATAGCTTGATTGATTGATTGATTGAGCGATTGAATAAATGATTGATTGATTGACTGGATTGAAAATACCCCCTTTTTTATTTTGTTTTAAAAATATATAATCCAATTAAGGCAAAAAAAATTGAATTTTTGNCGCTACATTTATAGGGAAAATAGGGGGAAAAAGGATCTGAAAAACCTTAAACTTCGTTCTGATGTTAGTAATGAGATTCTTGACTAACAAGCAGGTGTTTAAAGCACCTAGCTGGTATTTGACTCAGACTTTTTGGTGAAAAGGCTTTAAAAAACATGGAAAAATGTGGAAAAAGGGGAAAAAAATATTTTTTTCCACTTTTTTATTTTTGGTTTACTTAAAACAAATACAAATGATGCCTATATGCAAAATATCATTCAGATTCTTAGAAAAATGAATCCATGAATCCAGAAAATCTGAAAACATTATCAAAGTGAGAAAATATGATAAAATAAGGGGAAAATAGGGGGGGGAAAGGATCTGAAAAACCTTAAACTTTGTGCTGATGTTAGTAATGAGATTCTTGACTAACAAGCAGGTGTTTAAAGCACCTAGTTGGTATTTGACTCAGACTTTTTGGTGAAAAAGCTTTAAAAACGTGGAGAAATGTGGAAAAAGAGGGAAAAAATATTTTTTTCCATATTTTTTTTATTTTACTTAAAACAAACATAAATTATGCCCATACGCAAAATTTCATTCAGATTCCTCAAAAAATGAAGACAGGAGTCCAAAATGTATTCAAATGGGAAAAGTGTACCCTCCCCTTTACGCAAATCTGAGTAAAAACTTCATTAAAACAGAGATTTCCTCAGATTTCCTCGTAGTAAAAGTTGTTTAGCAAAATTTTGTTACAGCTTCAACTTTAGTTTATCACGGAATTTTTTTCTTGGAATTCAATATCATTCATGCTTGTTTCCGCAAAATCAATTTTTGCGCTAAATGTGGAATTCTGCAACAAAAAATTTGTGTAATACCCAAGCAAACATGAGGAAAAAAATTTGTGAAAAATTTGCGTAATACCCAAGCAAATATGAGGAAAAAAATTTGTGAAAAATTTGCGAAAGCAACCTTGAGGATTTTTGAATAATGCTTAACACCTAAGAAATGGAGAACTTTTTGTTTAAATTTCTTGCAAATAATTTTTGATCTTACTTGTCATTGCACAATGCACAGCACATGGTAGAAACAAAATTTTACATTAAAAAGAATGGGTGCCAAAAATATAGTGCTCTTTGTAATAAATAAATAAATAAATATGTTATTACTTCAGGATAACCATGGATAAAGAAGAGAAGATATCTGGTAGGTGTAAACCTGAATGAAGCAGATATAATGGAAGGATGATTAGGATCTAAGTTTACTCCCACACAGTTGAAGTATCTGCAATAATCCTTTGTCCGTGAGTCATTTATATGAAATCAATTCCAGGTTCTCTAAACAAAGGAAGGTTCCCTTGTATTCAGACAATATAGCGCCAGTGATTGTCAAAGATCAGGGATTTAAGAGTACTCCCACACTATTCCAATATTTGTAGAAACCAGTCATTCTTTAGAGGAACCCTTGAAAACCAGTCAGCTGTAGAGTTTGGAATAGAATATAGAAATATTAATAGTAGATACATGACTTGGTAAAAATTAAGCTAAAATTTTAAATAATTTTAAGTACCCTGAAAAGCTTAACAACTTACAAACAGTTCAGTGGAATCAATGGGAGTTGTTCCATAAATAAACTTAAGACTGATAAGGAAATTATAACATTTGTAACAGTGAGTTTAAATGTATAACATTTGTAACAGTGAGTTTAAATGCTTACAAGGTACGTTGACTGTAAAAATGTAATAATTTAATATTTTCAGAAAATGAGTAAACCCTGTAAATTTTACATACAGGGTTACTGTAGAAATGGAGGAGGATGTACATTCTTACATACACAAGTAACACATGAACGGCATGGAAACATATTGAAAACATATGCAGCTGAGACTAAGAGTGGAGAAATAAATCATGTTGGACATATGATGTCCTCCAGGTAAAATATGATTCTTCAAAATATGAGATAAAACTTTAAAACGGTATATAGATTAGTGTAAAATTAAAAATAGTAAAGTATGGATGTATATTGTATATAATAAAAATGGAAAGTAATTAATATAAGGGAAAGAATTGTTTAAACCTTTCTAAATATTTTTAAATTTTTTAATGTCTCCTGGAGTTTGTAATAATAGAAATAAATATATTCTTTCAATCCATAAGGGACAGGAATAATTTTCAAATTCTTTTATTTTTCATCAGGGACGTAGAAAGGTGTGCGAGTGCCCCAAAACTGGTATTTTTATATATATATTTTATTACCGATATATCTTAAATCTGTCAGAATATTAGTCCAGGACTAAAAAGCCTAACAAGGACAGATTCAGTTTGCAGAATGAGCCCTATGTGGTTCAGGGGCTTTAAAGCCAACCGTCAGGGGGGCCGTTTGATACCCATCAGACTTTTGAAAATGAAGAAAAAACATTAATTAATTAATTAATGCCAAACCAAATAAGGAAAGGCAAATTAAATTACTGAACTATTTAATATTTCTTTGGAACGATTTCTTTTAGACTTTGTCAGGAACATCAAGGAGAAAAATATCACTTAACACCCCCTTTTTGGATTTTACTTGTCAAAAACAAAGAAAATGCTAATTTTCATTTTTATAAAACCATACAATCCTGTAATCGAGAAGTTTCTTCAATTGCTTAAAGATACAAAATGCGCCATTTTCATCAAAAGAGGCGCCTGGAAAGTCAATTTCACTGAACACTCCCCACTTGGATTTCATTTGTCAAAAACAAATTGTTTTTTTAATTTACTTTAAATCATACAATCCTTCATTCAATGTCTTTAATAGTATAAAATAAATAATTAGAAATAATTAAATTGGTATGGTTTATAATAATTAAAACTTATTATTTTTATTGTTTTTGTCAAATGAAATCCAAGAGGAGTGTGTTCAGTGAAATTGAATTTCTAGGCGCCCATTTCGATACAAAATGCTTAATTTTGGATCAATAGGCTATTGAAGACATTTCACAATGATGGTATGGTTAAAACTTATTAAAGGTAATTATTTTTTTGCTTTTGACAAATGTTATCCAAGAGGGGGGTGTTAAGTGAAGTTGGGTTTCTAGGGGCCTCTTTTGTTAAAAATAGTGCATGTTGGATCTTTAAGCTATTGAAGACACTTCCTAAGCAATGGTATTACTTACTTGGTTTACTTTTTTGGGGGGTTTTTGTTATATGAAGTCCAAGAATTTCTAGTTTCTAGTTGCCCCTTTTGATAATTATGGTGCATTCTGGATCTTTAAGCTATTGAATACTCGTCCTAAAGGATGCTATGTATGGTAGTGGGGTGTTCAGTAAAATGTAATTTCTAGTCGCCCCTTTCAATGAAAATTGTACACTTTGAATCTTTGAACCTTTGAAAATGCTTCCTGAAGGAGTGAATAGTTCAAAATAATTTTAACTTATTATTTTCTCTGTTTTAGTTAAATGATGTCTGAGAGGGGCAGTTCAGTAAAATATCAGCAATAAAATATAAAAATCTACAGGGTGTCTCTGAAAAAAGTTGTTTTAGGCGTTTTAGCCTACTATATGTGCTGAAAAGTGCTTCTAGTAGGTACAATATCCATAAATGAGGGGGGGGGTCGTTGATGAATTATTTTTCTCTAAAATGCCATTTTAACCTTTAACGTTAAGCATAATATTCGAAAATGTGCTCAGTCCCATTTCCAATGATATTAATTGCATTTTCACCCACTAAACGTTGTTTTATTTTACTACAATGTGTGACCTGTATGCACAATGTCCATAAATTGATGAGTCATCGTTGAAACATTTTACTATATAATTCCGTTTTAGCCGTCAAAATGTACTCAAAATGTTTTTTAAAAAATTCAAAAGATTTTCAAACAAATTTAAATCTTTTTTTCTTTTAGTTTTAAAAATTCTCAAGTCTATCATTGAAATGTGCAATTTATTCTATTCTGTCGAATAAAACGTAAAAAAATTATAATTTGAATTTTTTAAAAAATCTTTGAATAGGAGACCTGTAGCAAATACCTTACTCCATAATAATTTACTCGAGACATATCTTTCCAGGTCTATTCTTTATAGCAATCAAACAGGACTAAATCTCAGGCTCTAAATGTCCTTTCATCTGTCTTCTTTACAGGCACCAATGACACCTTGCTCTATTCACTCATCTATTTGATCCTTTAAGTTTCTCTTCTGATCTGGGTTCAACGGTCTCACTTTAGATCTCTTTGGAACTGTTCCTGGTTCTAGATTTATGTCCAAGCTATGAATTGTTCCTAACCTTTTTTTCATACTTATTTCTACTCCTTCATTGGAGTGGTTCTCCACAAAGATAAATGGTTCCTTGCCTGACAAATGATAGAAGGTTCCTGGGTTTTGCTCTTCTGGTAGCATGGAATCTACAAAACCCTCTCCTCTCCAATCTCCTTCTACTCTGACTTTCACTAATTTTGCGCTTCCTGCAGGAATGAACACTTTCTCTCCAATAGTTTCATCTCCTTTACTTCCATTCCGGTACTACTTCTGGTTCCTGTAAATGGTTAATGCTCTGAGATTTGCTTGAGGTTTCCTTATCTTCTTTTCAGCATGAACGGATTACTTGCACATACTTCTTCTTCTCTTGGTTGTATATTCTTTTATTCTTGTGCATAAATGGGAACAGGGATCCTTTGACACTGCATAACCTGGTTAACCTTTCTTGATTTCCTTTCCCGGTTCTTGATTTTGCTCCTTCCTTTGCACATGAAAAAATAACCTCTTATTGTTTTAGGAATAATAATCCCAAATTTACGGCATGATTCAACCCTTCTATCACTATAGGTTCTACTTCAAATAACTGGTCTAGTCCGTCGAGGTAGAATTTAAATGTTTCTCCTTTCCCTAACACTTTCAGTCCTTTTCCTCCTTTCTCCACTGTGGCCACTTCCGCATTGCTTGTTCCTGACATTTTTCCCTTCATGTTTCCCACAATTCTTTGGACACTAAAGTACTTGTCACTAAATTCCCAGTATCTACCAATGCTAGTCCATAAATCTTATTTTTATATTTCTTGAATTTCGCATACAAGGTTTTATTGTCGTCTTCCTTTAACTTTTTCATACTGATCAAATTCATCATTAACTCTTCTTCCCAATTATTAACTTCTTCTTTTGACTCGTCAATAACACTAGGTCGGAAATTTGTGAGATTTTTACTGTTTATTAATTCATTGTTAATATCACTATTTACTAAATTAATTTTTTGTATCTCCTGAATTGCCAAATGTCAGTTGTTGGAATTCTTTAGTGAAAATCCGGGGCTGGAAACCATGAGTTCACCTTTGCTAGTTGAAGCGCCAATTCTAACATATTTTTCTCCCATTCTCCCTTTTCCTTGGTTTCCTTCTTTCCTTAGTTTTCTGCACTCTCTTGCCACATGTCCTGATTTCCTGCAATGATAACAGGAAATATTATCATTTCTCCTGTTGTTATTTCCAGTTTGCTGGCTATTTCCCTTATGTCTGTTATTCTCGTACATCTTGATGGGGTTCTTCTCATTCCATTCTGCATATTTCTCTGGATTTCCGTTACCCCATTCCATAAATTTTTGACAATCTCTTTTCATATGACCTGTCCTTTTGCAGAACAAAAAACACAGCTATTCTCATGTAGCATGGCGTTGACATCTTTGTAGTCTGATTCGTTAGACACTAATCCCTAATCCTGGCATCTCGTTTATTTCCATAGGAACTTGTCCAGTTCTCCACATATCATTTAACTTCTTGTTTCTTTCTTCTTCATCAAAATTAAATGAACTTGTTAATCCCGCCATATTGTGGGAGGGAACTTGCTCTGGGATCCATATTGATTGTTCTTAGTTTGCACAGCTGATGCGCCAATACTTCTTTAATCTCATTTTCATTTCTCAGTACTTTAGGCATAAACAATAAACACGCTCTCCACAGTTCTGGATGGTACAACCCTAAAATTACTTGATTCTTGAACTCTGATAACATTCTTTTTGCTGGAGCATACCCTGCAAACATTTAGTCTCAGACAAACTGATGGCGAACATTTGAAGTCCAGAAATATTTACCCGACAACTTCGCCATTGGCACATAAAGTCGGTAAAAATGTTTCCTGGGTATGCTTGGACTATAACCTTAGCTTGTCAGTATAATATCTCCTAGGGTCCTTGTTTGTCTTCTGGCAGTGTATTCTTGTCTCCTGCCTTCCTCATCTTTTCTTTAGAAAATTTCTTCAATAACTCTGTAAAGAACTCTGGCAATGTATACATACCAAACGCTATCCCTTCTACTGTCTGTTGCAACATTACTATCTCTTGTCTAGCTCCACCCTGTATTTAATAAAGCTCTTTGCTTATATATATATATTTGTATGTATGTGTGTATGTATGTATGGGTGTATGTATGTATGTATGTATATATGTATAAATATATGTTAGCTAAAAATTTAAAAAAATAGTAATATATAAATACCTGTTTTGGGGCACACTCACCCCCTTACTACGCCCCTGATGAAAATTAAAAGATTTGAAAATTTGTCTTGTCCCTTATGGATTGAAAGAATATAGGTGCAAATTTAGAACCATTTATCTCTATTATTACAAGAGTTATTTCAAACTCCAGGAGACTAATGAGGTCCTTTATATCTAAAATACTAGAATAATTAATTGTTCCAATAGATTGGATGTAGAGAAGGAAAGGAGAAACAAATATTCATCCTCTGAGGAGGGATCAGAAGACGAAACCACAGGAAAAACGAAGGTTGGAATTATCTCTTGCATCTGCCTGTATCAAACCTGGGACCCAGAGATGGTTAAATGTTTATCCTGTGGAAACTATTCACACAGCATTTGCTATGGTGTAAACTTAGAAGCAAAACACACATGTATACATTGTGCAGTAGACTGTGGAAATATTTGCGGAAATGTTGTTATTGATGAACATTTTAAAAAAGAAAAAAGATCATACAAAGATAAACAGGAGTTTGTGTTTAAACTGAATAAGAGGAGAGTTCTTAAATCTATCCTCAAACAAGAGTTTAGAACTTGCCAGCCTGGAGAAAATCCCACAATAGAATTCCTAAAGATCCGCTTTGGCTTCTCTGGTTCTTATGCATCAAAAATTACACTAGATCTGGTAAACAATGGTTATATCAAGTTCTTTGGTGGCTTTTCTTTTGATGCATCAAAAATACTGCAAGAACTGGGATATGGAGAGGAAGAAAGATCACCAGGGGCTGATCAGATTGACAGAGAAACTGAAATTGGTGCTTGTTGCAGAAAACGTCAAGTTGATGTAGAAAAAATAGGGAAGATTCCCAAAACAGTTGGAAAGGAAAAATATGAAGAGAAAGAGTGCAAGACAGAAAAAAGTGCAAGTTCAAAAATAAGAAAAAAAGGTTTAGGTAAATATAAACCTAAAGGAAACCGAGATAATGGAAGAATGGTAACTTCTCTTCTCCCTCTGATGAGTGTACTAACCCTAGCAAGGGTTCCTGCACTGGACAACATGTGTACTGACATAATCAGGCATATTCTTCAGGTACAGACTTTTCTTACTTTAATGGACTTAAAGGATCTGTCGACGTAATTTTAAGTATCCTTCTATTTCTAAATCAGCATGTCTGATAAGCATATGGGAACCTTTTAACCTCTGTCTAATCATCAATATCAGCGATATTTAAAATAATTTGAGTAATAATATAATAATTCTCTCTCCTTTCAACATTCTGTGATATACATTTTGCAGTTCCTGGATTACAGAAGTAAAAAGATGCTGAGGGGAGTGTCCTCTGCTCTCAAGAACAGGGTTGAAGGATGTGGGGATAAACTAGTTCATTACTGGAGGTTTAATACAGAGTTTACAAGAGCTCAACTCATCAAGTTTGCTGATGAAGTTGAAACAGTATTAGGTAATTAATACATTAAAATAGCTATATAACTCGAGGAAATATTGTTTGTTTGTTAATTTTCTTGTGGTTTTTTACAAATTTTTTTTTAATTTATTGATTTTGATGGTTATTTTATCGTTAGAACTGACGAGGGTCAACCCAGACTGAAATATATTTTCAATAAATGTGGAACTTACATCTACTTTTTTACTCTACACCGAATTTTAAATATAACAATATTTTTACTACTTACAACCTGTTATTAAAAATGAGATACATTTTAGACTTTTCATCAATTTTTAATAATTAAATTTTCTAAACAAATTTCTTACTACACTTACTTTTTTACATTTCCAGGTTTTGAAGCAGAAGATGCTAGAGATGATGGCGTTGAGTATCTTGTGAAGAAACATCCTGAAATTCTCATGTTTCAACTTGGAAAAGAAAATTACTGGGAGTGGGAAACAAGTGAATTTACATCAACTGGATTAAATAAAATATTCTCCCTTCCATCCTTGTCTACCTTGATTATAGTAAGAAGCATTGAATTTATTTCTGGAATAAATGTGAACATAGTTTCAAAACAACTCCAAACTCTACAACTGATTTGTGTTGATGATGATAGAAGTCTAAATAATTACTGGTTTCTACAAATATTGGAACAGTGTGGGAGTACTCTAAAATCTTTGACCTTGAGGAATTCGATTATTACTGGTGAAATATTCATTAAATACAAGGGAACCCTGCCTTGTTTAGAGAACCTGAACATGAGTTACTGTAAACAACTCACAAACAAGGGACTGCTGCAGATACTTCAGCTTTGTGGAAGTACACTAAGATCCCTGGATATATCAAATACAAATATAACTGGAGAGAATCTGTCTGAGTACAAGGGAACCCTGCCTTGTTTAGAGAACCTGAACATGAGTGAGTGTTATCATTTCACAAACAAAGGAGTGCTGCAGATACTTCAGCTTTGTGGAAGTACACTTAGATCCCTGGATATATCAGTAACAAAAGTAACTGGAGAGAATCTGTCTGAATACAAGGTAATCCTGCCTTGTTTAGAGAACCTGATCATGAGTAGCTGTGAAAAATTCACAAATAAGGGACTGCTGCAGATACTACAGCTTTGTGGAAGTACACTTAGATCCCTGGATATAGCAGAAATTCTGGATTCATGGATTCATTTTTCTAAGAATCTGAATGATATTTTGCATATGGGCATCATTTGTATTTGTTTTAAGTAAGAAAAATAAAAAGTGGAAAAAAATATTTTTTTCCCCTTTTTTCCACATTTTTCCATGTTTTTTAAAGCCTTTTCACCAAAAAGTCTGAGACAAATACCAGCTAGGTGCTTTACACACCTGCTTGTTAGTCAAGAATCTCATTCCTAACATCAGAAAAAAGTTTTAGGTTTTTCAGATCCCTATTTTTTCCTCCTTTTTCCACATTTTTCCATATTTCAGATTTTCTTGATCTCGATTATCAGACTTGGTAACAATTAAGCTAAAATTTTAAATAATTTTAAGTACCCTGAAAAGCTTAACAATTTACAAACAGTTCAGTGGAATCAATGGGAGTTGTTCGATAGATAAACTTAAGACTGATAAGGAAATTATAACATTTGTAACAGTGAGTTTAAATGTATAACATTTGTAACAGTGAGTTTAAATGCTTACAAGGTACGTTGACTGTAAAAATGTAATAATTTATTATTTTCAGAAAATGAGTAAACCCTGTAAATTTTACATACAGGGTTACTGTAGAAATGGAGGAGGATGTACATTCTTACATACACAAGTAGCACATGAACAGCATGGAAACATATTGAAAACATATGCAGGCAGCTGAGACTAAGAGTGGAGACATAAATCATGTTGGACAAATGATGTCCTCCAGGTGAAATATGATTCTTCAAAATATATAATAAAACTTTAAAAGGGTATATAGATTAGTGTAAATTAGTAAAGGGAAAAGTATATTTTTAATTAACCCTCAAATTACCTTATGTTTAATTATGTAAATAGTTAAGACATGGAACTTCATGTAATTTATCGTGTACTGCATGTAAACTTCCCTCAAGGAAGTTAATTTGCCTTTTTAAATAAGAAATACTTGCGAGGAAGGATGCTTTTGAACGTCGGAAATACATTGTAATTTGATCAGAAGATAATAAAGAAAAGAATCTTTAAAATATTGTCAATATATATAGATCGGACAATACAAGAGGTTGGAAGGAGAAGGATAGAAATCTAGAAGAAGAAGAGAACAAGAAACAAGGAAGATCTATTATCAATAGAAGGTAAGTGCAGATGAATGAAAGTAGAAGTCACTTGTGATTAGAAGCAAAATTAAAAATAGTAAAGTATGGATGTATATTGTATATAATACAAATGGAAAGTAATTAATATAAGGGAAAGAATTGTTTAAACCTTTCTAAATATTTTTAAATTTTTTAATGTCTCCTGGAGTTTGTAATAATAGAAATAAATATATTCTTTCAATCCATAAAGGACAGGAATAATTTTCAAATTCTTTTTTTTCATCAGGGGCGTAGAAAGGTGTGCGTGTTCCCCAAAACCGGTATTTTTATATATATATTTTATTACCGATATATCTTAGGTCTGTCAGAATATTAGTCCAGGACTAAAAAGCCTAACAAGGACAGATTCAGTTCGCAGAATGAGCCCTATATGGTTCAGGGGCTTTAAAGCCAGCCGTCAGGGGGGCCGTTTGATCCCCATCAGACTTTTGAAAATGAAGAAAAAACAGTTCCAATGCAAAATCAAATAAGGACAGGCAGATAGAATTACTGAACTATTTTATATTTCTTTGAAACGATTTATTAAATACTTTTTTAGGGGCGTCCAAGGGAAAACTATCACATAACACCCCCTAGATTTGATTAATTTGAAATATTTTTTTTTTTTGGGGGGGGGGGTTGGCAAATGAAGTCCAAGAATTTCTAGTTTCTAGGCGCCCCTTCTGATAATAATGGTGCATTCTGGATCTTTAAGCTATTGAATACTCTTCCTAAAGGATGCTATTGTAAACCCACCATGTATATATGATTGGAGACAGTTCAGTCAACCCAAGCTATCATGAGTTGAGAACTGACAAACAAACAATATTGATTTTAACAGTTTAACCCGTTACTCGGTCTGTTACCAAGGAGGATAAACAAACTTTCCAGAGCAACGAGATTCGAACCCTCATGACCCTTATCTAGAGGAATAAGATAACGGTAATTTCGTCGGCAGAGAAAGCCGACTAGGCGTCCATCTTGTTCCCCATAAGAGAAATTAGTCTTGATGAAGCAGTAGAGGAGAGTGGTCGATAACACCTCCTATATCTCCAGGAGGAGAAATAAGTCCATCTATGATTCTAGGATTAACTCCGGTTGATCCTCAGTTTGTATTTTTTATATAATCATGTAAAATAAATGTCTGTGCAAAAGATATTGCTTTAATCGTTTCAATCTGGCTTGTTATATATATTGAGTTCTTTTATTGAGTCCTTCTCTTTAAGTGTCCTCTTCAAGTTTATACTATGTATGGTAGTGGGGTGTTCAGTAAAATGTAATTTCTAGTCGCCCCTTTAAATGAAAATTGTACACTTTGAATCTTTAAACCTGTGAAAATGCCTCCTGAAGGAGTGAATAGTTCAAAATAATTTAAACTTAGTATTTTCTCTGTTTTAGTTAAATGATATCTGAGAGGGGCAGTTCAGTGAAATATCAGCAATAAAATATAAAAATCTACAGGGTGTCTCTGAAAAAAGTTGGTTTAGGCTTTTTAGACTACTATATAGTGTTTAAATGTGCTGAAAAGTGCTTCTAGTAGGTACAATATCTATAAATNGTTAAGCATAATATTCAAAAATGTGCCTAGTCTCATTTCCAAAGATATTAATTGCGTTTTCACCCACTAAACGTTGTTTTATTTTACTACAATGTGTGACCTGTATGCACAATGTCCATAAATTGATGAGTCATCGTTGAAACATTTTACTATATAATTCCGTTTTAGCCATCAAAATGTACTCAAAATGTTTTTTAAAAAATTCAAAAGATTTTCAAATCTTTTTTTCTTTTATTTTTAAAAATTCTCAAGTCTATCATTGAAATGTGCAATTTTATCTATTCTGTCGAATAAAACGTAAAAAAATTATAATTTGAATTCTTTTAAAAATCTTTGAATAGGAGACCTGTAGCAAATGCCTTACTCCATAATTATTTACTCGACATATCTTTCCAGGTCTATTCTTTATAGCAATCAAACAGGACTAAATCTCAGGCTCTAAATGTCCTTTCATTTGTCTTCTTAACAGGCACACATGGTGAAGCCCATGGACTATTAGCAGGTTCAATGGCACCTTTCTCTATCCACTCATCTATTTGATCCTTCAAGTTTCTCTTCTGATCTGGGTTCAACAGTCTCACTTTAGATCTCTTTGGAACTGTTCCTGGTTCTAGATTTAGTTTTAACTCTACTAGATCGGTTTTCCCGTCATGATTATTAAGTAACGCCAGAGCCAAAAAATTGTCAATAAACGTTTTTATCACTTCCTCCTTCATTAAGTTCTCATCCTTGTTCAATATCTTGTTATCATTTATCTTGAAACTTTCACTAATAAATTTCCTCTTACTCTTTTCTGTGGGATAGTCAGATTCTTTCATTCCATAAACATTTTCTGATAAGTTTTCCTCAGCATCCTTCCCTACTTCTGTTTCACTTCTTCCTCTTAACTGATCTTTCAACCAGGCTTTCTTGTCAATGTCCAAGCTATGAATTGTTCCTAACCTTTTTTTCATACTTACTTCTACTCCCTCGTAGGAGTGGTTCTCCACAAAGATTAATGGTTCCTTGCCTGACAAATGATAGAAGGTTCCTGGGTTTTGCTCTTCTGGTAGCATGGAATCTACAAAACCCTCTCCTCTCCAATCTCCATCTTCTCTGACTTTCACTAATTTTGCGCTTCCTGCAGGAATGAACACTTTCTCTCCAAACCATAGTTTCATCTCCTTTACTTCCATTTCAGTACTACTTCTGGTTCCTGTGCATGGTTAATGCTCTGAGATTTGCTTGAGGTTTCCTTATCTTCTTTTCAGCATGAAGGGATTACTTGCACATACTTCTTCTTCTCTTGATTGTATATTCTCTTATTCTTGTGCATAAATGTGAACAGGGATCCTTTGACACTGCATAACCTGGTTAACCTTTCTTGATTTCCTTTCCCGGCTCTTGATTTTGCTCCTTCCTTTGCACATAAAAAAAAATAACCTCGTTGTGGAAGACGATGCCTGGCCGCCTTAAACAAGTCCCACAAGATTCAACGGAATGAGATAGAACGGATACGGGGCATTGTACTTACAGTCTACACATGTGATATCGATATCATCTCATGTTCTGAACCCTCTAGTAATAAGTTATAAGAAATTTAATATACTGGAAGTTAATTTATGCGTTTCATTAGATTTTGACCTTACGTCCTCTATGTCGTATTGTTTTAGGAATTTACCCCAAATTTACAGCATGATTCAGCCCTTCTATCACTATGGGTTCTACTTCAAATAACTGGTCTAGTCCGTCGAGATAGAATTTAAATGTTTCTCCTTTCCCTAACACTTTCAGTCCTTTTCCTCCTTTCTCCACCGTGCCCACTCTTGCATTGTTTGTTCCAGACATTATTCCCTTCACTGTTTCCCAGAATTCTTTGGACTCTAAAGTACTTGTCACTAAATTCCCAGTATCTACCAATGCTAATCCATAAATCTCATTTTTATATATTCTTGAATTTCCCATACAAGGTTTTATTGTTGTCTTCCTTTAACTTTTTCATACTGATCAAATTCATCATTAACTCTTCTTCCCAATTATTAACTTCTTCTTTTGACTCGTCAATAACACTTGGTCATACATTTGTGAGATTTTTACTGTTTATTAATTCATTGTTAATATCACTATTTACTAAATTAATATTTTGTATCTCTTGAGTTGCCAACTGTCAGTTGTTGGAATTCTCTAGTAAAAACCCGGGGCTGGAAACCATGAGTTCACCTTTGCTAGTTGAAGCGCCAATTCTAACATATTTTTCTCCCATTCTCCCTTTTCCTTGGTTTCCTTCTTTCCTTAGTTTTCTGCACTCTCTTGCCACATGTCCTGATTTCCTGCAATGATAACAGGAAATATTATCATTTCTCCTGTTGTTATTTCCAGTTTGCTGGCTATTTCCCTTATGTCTGTTATTCTCGTACATCTTGATGGGGTTCTTCTCATTCCATTCTGCATATTTCTCTGGATTTCCGTTACCCCATTCCATAAATTTTTGACAATCTCTTTTCATATGACCTGTCCTTTTGCAGAACAAAAAACACAGCTATTCTCATGTAGCATGGCGTTGACATCTTTGTAGTCTGATTCGTTAGACACTAATCCCTAATCCTGGCATCTCGTTTATTTCCATAGGAACTTGTCCAGTTCTCCACATATCATTTAACTTCTTGTTTCTTTCTTCTTCATCAAAATTAAATGAACTTGTTAATCCCGCCATATTGTGGGAGGGAACTTGCTCTGGGATCCATATTGATTGTTCTTAGTTTGCACAGCTGATGCGCCAATACTTCTTTAATCTCATTTTCATTTCTCAGTACTTTAGGCATAAACAATAAACACTCCTGCCTTCCTCATCTTTTCTTTAGAAAATTTCTTCAATAACTCTGTAAAGAACTCTGGCAATGTATACATATCAAACGTTATCCCTTCTATTGTCTGTTGCAACATTACTACCTCTTGTCTAGCTCCTCCCATTATGCATCCTAACAACATGTTTTTTATATCTTCATCTGTTATTGTCTGGTGATGATGGGCAGTTTCGAATCTTCCTATCTTCTCCCAGGTATCTTCATTTGCCTTTCCTTCTCTTACTTTTATATCCAGGAACTCTTTACTCCTCATATTTGCTTCCTTAATTTTGGGTTTCTCCAGCATTGTTGTAACTCTTGCAACATGATTCTGACTTCAAATTGTTTTCCCATGTCTCAACGTATGAGTCTTGTTTTTTTCTTAATTTTTTCCCCTTCTATTCCTTGCTGTATTAATTCCATCTTCTCATCTGATGTTCGTTTATCCCTCTCCATTTGCTCCATTTTCTGTATTATGTACTGATATTGTCCTTCTGGGGCTGGGGGAACTCCCCCTTCTGCTCCTGCCATTTTCATCTCTATTTCTGAAACCTCTTTTCTAGATGGTAGCCTAGAATATAAAGTCTCCCCAGTATCCAGTGTTGCTATTGCTATCTTATCTTCGAAGATATCTCCTCGCCTGGTCCCTGCTATTACTCTGTTAAACCAAGTACTCACTTGATTCTTTTTTCTTGGGAGTCTAGGCATTTACATCTACTCTTTTTGGGTTCTTTGATTCACGCCGCTGCCATCAGTTTTGAAGCAAATACCTAACTCCATAATAATTTACTCGAGATGTATCTATCCAGGTCTATTCTTTTTAGCAATCAAACAAGACTAAATCTCAGGCTCTGAATGTCCACAGGACACAAGCGGGGGCTATCGAACAAGCTGTGTTTGGTCTATACCAACTATTCAGGCACAACCTTTGCTTGCCTTTTTCAATGAGAAACAAGTATTCTTTCAAGCTAAATTGATTCAATGCACAGTACTACTTGCACAATCTACACTCCTATAATTCAAGGAGTACCAACCTGTCTTTCAAGCTAAATTATGCCTCTGATAACCTTAATCAAAAGCAGAGTCTCAATCAACTGATCTTTATTTCGTATTTCATGTTTGGAATGGGTTATTTACAGCCTAATTACAAGTTATGGTTGGTTAATATATGTACGTAATAGGCAATCACAATATAGATATGACAGAGTCATATCTTTCTATGAGCATGGATTGGTTCTAATCGCAATTCAGGATTTGCGAATTTACTCTATGAATTAAGTACGACATAAATATTACAAGAGGCCCCCACTTTTGCTGCAGACCAAGCACATTTTTAATGTTAGGTCCTCTTTTGAAGGTTAAAACGGCATTTTAGAGAAAAATGTTTCATCGACCACCCCCCCACCCCCATTTTGGGATATTGTACCTACTGATAGCATTTTCAGCACATTTAAACAATATTTAGTAGGCTAAAAAGCCTAAAACAACTGTTTTCAGAAACACCCTGTATTTAATAAAGCTCTTTCCTCATATGTATATATATATATATATATTTGTATGTATATGTGTATAGGGATGTTAACGTTTTCATTCTTTTGAAAAACCATCGTTTCGTTAGGAAAATGGCAACGAAAAATCGAAAACGAAAAGATCGTTTTTTAAAATGTTCGTTTTTTAAAAATGGTCGTTTTTAAAACAATTGCTTTTCAAAATGATCGTTTTTCAAAACGATCGTTTTTATAAAATTTGTTGTTTCGTTGACGATCGTTAACGACAACCCTTTGTTAACGATCGTTAACGACAAACCTTCGTTAACGATTGTTAACGACAACCCTTCATTAACGATCGTTAAAGAAGAGAGGAAACCGACCTAAAGGGCATCTGTATTAATCATTAAGTAGTTTTATAGAAAATATCTAGAAATTTTAACTCCCCCACAACTGTTAAACTTCATGTAAGACGACATTCAATAAAGTTGCATGAAATTTTTTTTCAAAAACTATAGTTTTTCCAAAAACAACTGATTTTATAAATTTCGTTGTTTCGTTAACTATCATTAACGACAACCCTTAGTTAACATAAATGTCAATAAAATATTTTTTCAAAAACAATCGTTTTTTCAAAAATTATCGTTTTTTTTTTAAACAATCGTATAAAAACGATCGCAAATCGTAATTATTATTAGTTTTCTAAAAGTTTATAACAAGTGGGTCATTTTTAAAAACGACCATTTTTTTCCGAAAACGAAAGGATCGTTTTTGAAAATGATTTAAAACGAAACAAAAAACGATCGTTTAACGATCGTTTTCAAAAACGATTAACAACCCTCTGTGTGTATGCATGCATGTATGTATATATGTTAGCTAAAAATAAAAAAAAAATTTATCCTGTCCCATATGGATTGAAAGAATATAGGTGCAAATTTAGCACCATTTATCTCTAATATTACAAGAGTTATTACAAACTCAAGGAGACTAATGAGGTCCTTTGAATCTAAAAAATACTAGAATAATAAATTGTACAATAGATTGGATGAAGAGAAGGAAAGGAGAAACAAATATTCATCCTCTGAGGAAGGATCAGAAGACGAAACCACAGGGAAAACCAAGGTTGGAATTATCTCTTGCATCTGCCTGTATCAAACCTGGGACCCAGAGATGGTTAAATGTTTATCCTGTGGAAACTATTCACACAGCATATGCTATGATGTAAACTTAGAAGCAAAACACACATGTATACATTGTGCAGTAGACTGTGGAAATATTTGCGGAAATGTTTTTATTGATGAACATTTTAAAAAAGAAAAAAGATCATACAAAGATAAACAGGAGTTTGTGTTTGAATTGAATAAGAGGAGAGTTCTTAAATCTATCCTCAAACAAGAGTTTAGAACTTGCCAGCCTGGAGAAAATCCAACAATAGAATTCCTAAAGATGCGCTTTGGCTTCTCTGGTTCTTACGCATCAAAAATTACACTAGATCTGGTAAATAATGGTTATATCAAGTTCTTTGGTGGCTTTTCTTTTGATGCATCAAAAATACTGCAAGAACTGGGATATGAAGAGGAAGAAAGATTACCAGGGGCTGATCAGATTGACAGAGAAACTGAAATTGGTGCTTGTTGCAGAAAACGTCAAGTTGATGTAGAAAAAGTAGGGAAGATTCCCAAAACAGTTGAAAAGGAAAAATATGAAGAGAAAGAGTACAAGACAGAAACAGGTGCAAGTTCAAAAAAAAGGAAAAAAGGGAAGATTTTAGGTAAATATAAACCTAAAGGAAACAGAGATAATGGAAGGAAGATTACTTCTCTACTCCCTCTGATGAGTGTACTAACACTGGACAATATGTGTCCTGATATAATCAGGCATATTCTTCAGGTACAGACTTTTCTTACTTTAATAGACTTAAAGGATCTGTAGACGTAATTTTAAGTATCCTCCTATTTTTTAAGTATCATGTCTGATAAGCAATGGTAACCTTTTAACCTCTGTCTAATCATCGATATCAGCGATATTTATAAAAATTTGAGAAACATTATCATAATTCTCTCTCCTTTCAACATTCTGTGATAAACATTTTGCAGTTCCTGGATTACAGGAGTAAGAAGATGCTGAGGGGAGTGTCCTCTACTCTCAAGAACAGAGTTGAAGGATGTGGGGATAAACTGGTTCATTTCTGGAGGTTTTCTACCGAGTTTACAACAGATCAGCTCATCAAGTTTGCTGAAGAAGTTGAAACAGTTTTAGGTAATTAATACATTGAAATAAATATATTTTACCTGTTTTTAAGTTCCAAGGGCGTACACAGGAGGGGGCAGTGTTCCCCACCTAGACCTGTAAAGTGGGGCCCACAATCCCCCNATTCATCTATCTCACTTTTTTCAAATCTTTAACAGAAGAGTGAAAAACATAGGAAAAATTAGTTTTCTGTTCAGAATTGGGGTTTTTTGGACCTTTGTTCTTTTTTTTCTTCTCATAAAATTTAAGTTTACTAGGCTTTATGGGTGCTTTGCGCTCATCCTCTATTTTAACTTTTAATTGTGTCTTTATCTGTGAACATCTTCTCTATGTACATAAAAAAACTAAAAAACTAATATTTTTTTTTTTCATTTTAAAAATTTTACGCAAATCAAAAGCTTTTAGTACAACTTTTGAAATCACCCATAAACCTTCCCTGGGGTCATGGGAGGTCCAGGCAAAATATGGGCCTGATCGGTTCAGCCGTTTTGACGTTTATTGTATACAACAAACAGACAGACAATCAAACATACAGACAAGCAAAGTATAAATATACTTGGCTTTAAGGCCGCTTTGCGCCCATCCTCTATTTTAACTTTTAATTGTGGCTCTATCTGTGAACATCTTCTCTTTGTACAGTATAAAACAAAAAGAAAAAACGTTCGCGGATTTTCAAATATTTTTTCGTGCGTTTTTAAAAGTTCATGCAAGTTAAAAGCTTTTGGATACAACTTTTTGAAACTCTGATCATCCATAAACCTACCCTTGGGTCACAAGTGGACAAACAAACAGACATACAAGCAAAGTATATATATATATATAAAAGAAGTTCAGTTTTTTGTTTTTAAAACTGTCTTTTACTATTTCTAGTATAAAACGCCAATAATTTTAAATTGAATTTTAGAAACATGTTTTTTGCTAGTTTTGTTTGAAGTTAAGATAAAGTAGTACTTGCAAGGTAATTGGAAGAAATGTGTGGAGTTTCATGGAGTTGCAAGTTAATTGGACTGAATGTGTGGTGTGTACCTTTAAGGTATCTTATGTTTATGCCTAGGACTGGGCACGTTCTAATATTTTCTAGCCGTTTTTTTAATATAATTACATGGAGTTACATGGAGTTGCAAGTTAATTGTACTGAATGTGTGGTATGTATCTTTAAGGTATCTTATATTTATGCCTAGGACTGGGCACGTTCTAATTTTTTCTAGCTTTTTCTTTAAAAAATTTTTAGGTAACCGTTTGTTTCCGAATTTTCCGTTAGTTATCTATTTCGATTTTATTAAGGGCGTTTACGGAAATTTTTTCACAATCGTTAACAGTTTTTTTTCTTCAATTTTTACACTTTTTTCAAATTGCGTGAAACACCAAAAAAAAATAAGATAAAATATTGCAAAGTTTGAACCCAAACAAAAACAGTTTTAAAATGTTGTAAGTTATTAAAAGTTTTTAACTCTAAGCATGCATAGGGTTTCTCATGTTTCAACTTGGAAAAGAAAATTACTGGGAGTGGGAAACAAGTGAATTTACATCAACTGGATTAAATAAAATATTCTCCCTTCCATCCTTGTCTACCTTGATTATAGTAAGAAGCATTGAATTTATTTCTGGAATAAATGTGAACATAGTTTCAAAACAACTCCAAACTCTACAACTGATTTGTGTTGATGATGATAGAAGTCTAAATAATTACTGGTTTCTACAAATATTGGAACAGTGTGGGAGTACTCTAAAATCTTTGACCTTGAGGAATTCGATTATTACTGGTGAAATATTCATTAAATACAAGGGAACCCTGCCTTGTTTAGAGAACCTGAACATGAGTTACTGTAAACAACTCACAAACAAGGGACTGCTGCAGATACTTCAGCTTTGTGGAAGTACACTAAGATCCCTGGATATATCAAATACAAATATAACTGGAGAGAATCTGTCTGAGTACAAGGGAACCCTGCCTTGTTTAGAGAACCTGAACATGAGTGAGTGTTATCATTTCACAAACAAAGGAGTGCTGCAGATACTTCAGCTTTGTGGAAGTACACTTAGATCCCTGGATATATCAGTAACAAAAGTAACTGGAGAGAATCTGTCTGAATACAAGGTAATCCTGCCTTGTTTAGAGAACCTGATCATGAGTAGCTGTGAAAAATTCACAAATAAGGGACTGCTGCAGATACTACAGCTTTGTGGAAGTACACTTAGATCCCTGGATATATCATATACAGAAATAACTGGAGAAAATCTGTCTGAATACAAGGGAACCCTGCCTTGTTTAGAGAACCTAGACATGCAATTCTGTGATCAACTCATAAACAAAGGGCTGCTGCAGATACTACAGCTTTGTGGAAGTACACTTAGATCCCTGGATATATCAGAAACAAAAATAACTGGAGAGAATCTGTCTGAATACAAGAGAACCCTGCCTTTTTTAGAGAACCTGAACATGAGAGACTGTGAACAACTTACAAACAAGGGACTGCTGCAGATACTACAGCTTTGTGGAAGTACACTAAGATCCCTGGATATATCAAAAAGAAATATAACTGGAGAGAATCTGTCTGAATACAAGGGAACCCTGCCTTGTTTAGAGAACCTGAACATGAGTGACTTTAAACAGCTCACAAACAAAGAACTGCTGGAGATACTTCAGCTTTGTGGAAGTACACTAAGATCCCTGGATATATCAAATACAAATATAACTGGAGAGAATCTGTCTGAATACAAGGGAACCCTGCCTTGTTTAGAGAACCTGAACATGAGATACTGTAAACAACTCACATACAAAGGACTACTGCAGATACTACAGCTTTGTCGAAGTACACTTAGATTCCTGGATATATCAGGAACAAATGTTGCTGGAGAGAATTTGTCTGAATACAAGGGAACCTTTACATTGAAAACGTTTTCATATTAGATTAACACAAAAAATAAATGCTTTGTAAATTTTTTAAACTATAATTTTATTTAAAACAAACGATTTTTTATTTCAGATAAAAATGATTCAACTGGTTAAATAATAAATGTGTGTACAGCATTATACCATTTCCTAGATTGCATAGTAACGTAAGTTTTATTTTACAGTATCTTCCTTATTTGTTAAATTTTGATATCATGCTGGAAGTATTGTTTTCAGTAAAATAGAAAAAACTTTTGATAACATTCCGCATTATGCATGAATATTTTTTGTTCCGCCGCAAATTCTGCATTTTTTAGAGAAAAAAACGCAAAAATTTCCGCAGTTTGTGCATTGTTTTACGCTAAAAAATATGCAAATTCCGCGAAATAAATGATTTAATTCCACGAAAAAATGCGCAAATATTGCATGAAAAAAGTGAGGGAAAAATGTTCAAATTGAGAGCAAAAATTGATGCAAATTCCGAGTAAAAACTGCAGGAAACAGATATTTCCTTTTTGTTAAAGTTTTAGCAAAATTTTGTTAAAGCTGCAGCTTTAGTTGTGCGCGGGATTTCACATTCTTTGTGCTTGTTTCTGCGAAATCAATTTTTTTAAAATGCGGAATTCTGCAATATTAAGTTTGCGGATTTTTGCATAATGCTCTGCAGAAAAATTTGTGAAATACCTAAGCAAACTTAAGGATTTTTGAAAATGATAAACAATAGAGAACTTTTTGATAAGATTTCTTACAAATAATTTTTTATCTTCCTTGTCAATGCACATAATAGAAACAAAATTTACATTACAAGAAAAGGATAGTGCTCTTTGTAATAAATAAATATGTTATTACTTCAGGATAACCATGGATAAAGAAGGGGATAGCTAGTAGGTGTAAACCTGAAGGAAGCAGAGATAATGGAAAGATGATTAATTCTCTTCTCCCTCTGATGAGTGTACTAACCCTAGCAAGGGTTCCTGCACTGGACGATATGTGTACTGACATAATCAGGCATATTCTTCAGGTACAGACTTTTCTTACTTTAATGGACTTAAAGGATCTGTATCTTTTTAAATCTTTAACTGAAAAGTGAAGAGTGAAAAACACAGGAAAAATTAGTTTTCTGTTCAGAATTGGGGTTTTTGGACCTGTGTTCTTTTTTTTCATCTCATAAAATTTAAGTTTACTAGACTTTATGGGTGCTTTGCGCCCATCCTCTATTTTAACTTCTCTTAGTACAGAAAAAAATTAAAAACAAATATCTTTTTTGCGCATTTTTAAAATTTTACGCAAATCAAAAGCTTTTGGATACAACTTTTGAAATTTTAATCATCCATAAACCTTCCCTGGGGGGAGGTCCCACACAAAATATGGGCCTGATCGGTTCAGCTGTTTTGACGTTTATTGGATACAACAAACAGACAGACAATCAAACATACAGACAAGCAAAGTATAAATATACTTGGCTTTAAGGCCGCTTTGCGCCCATCCTCTATTTTAACTTTTAATTGTGGCTCTATCTGTGAACATCTTCTCTTTGTACAGTATAAAACAAAAAGAAAAAACGTTCGCGGATTTTCAAATATTTGTTCGTGCGTTTTTTAAAACTTTTTGAAACTCTGATCATCCATAAACTTTCCCTTGGGTCATACAATTTGGGCCCGATTGGTTCAGCTGTTTTGACGTTTATTGAACACAAACGGACAAACAAACAGACATGAAACGAAATTAAATGAAAAAGATCGTGAAAGACCCCCAATGTGGGATCCCCAGACCGACTCTGGGAAGGGTCTCAGTCAGGTGCTGATTCCCCTGCCGATTCAATCTGGCACCCTAATCTCATTCCCCCTACTCTAAGGGAAATCAATTAAGGCAGGTACATACCAGATGCCGTCTAGCCATACATCCTGATGGCGAAAGTGTACCCTGCAATCAATAGTGAGGCGAGAAGCAGCAGCTACATGGATGTAATATTGATGTCGTAATGAACTGCCAACGCTGGAGGATGTTGTGGATGTGATAGGCTCGTTTTATCATATCTGGTACTCCCGCATTAGTGAACGTATAAAATGCCTTTTTTTGCTGAAAAATAGGTGAATTTTTTATTAACATAGGTATGTATGGTAGTTAGCAGATACTTTTCTTATATAAGTATAAGATTTTTTTGTAAAATCTTGATAAAAAAAAAAATATTTAGCAAGAAATTCAACTTTAAAAATCTTTAAATTGCCTCTTTTTTTTCTTTAAGACTTGCTTAAGTTTTTGTCTTGGAAGTGACTGTAGTTTGAAAATGAAAAAAAATAATAAATGTTGAAATTAAGATTTTGAAAAATCAGTGGAAGTGAGGGTAGTTTTTAATTTAAATAAAATTCTTGAATAAATGTTGATAAANTTGTTTGTATCCAATAAACGTCAAAACGGCTGAACCGATCGGGCCCAAATTTTTTGTGGGACATCTAGGGAGCCCAGGGAAGGTTTATGAATCATCAAAATTTCAAATATTTGTCTCTATCAAAATTCGATCGTCATTAAATTTTTTAAAATTTTGAAAATCCGCGAAATTTTTTGTAAAAATCCGCAAATTATTTTTGTTTAGTTTTACGATGTACACAAAGAGAACATGTTTACAATTAATTTAGAAGATGGGCGCGAAGCGCCCTCTAAGGCTAGAAAGAAGGGCGCGAAGCGCCTTGAATTTCTAGTTTATATACAAATCAATACACACCTTTATTTTTAAAATTTAAATTATTACTACTTTAACTTCCTTCTATTTACCTGACATAAAGCTAATGTGAAAAATAAGGCATTTTATACATATAGCCCGCATTATCCCTCCCTAGATACTTCCTTAGTGCAGTCCTGGAACCTAAGGAGTTTACTGTACATTCAGGATATTAAACTGAGTGCGATCGAATCTAACACCCAAGCATTCTATTATTACGTGGTGTTCTGTTAGTTTGGCCACCACTCCTTTGTTAAGACAATATGGGCAATGAAAGTACAGTTTTCCCATTGGGTTTGGTCTCCTGTTACCCAAACCTGCATCACCTACCCTGACTCTGTAAAAGGTGCGTAATTCCGCATTGTCATTTACATGTTCCTGGAGTTTAAACCATATGCGGGGTTGTGGCATGCAAGGGAGATAATTCTCTTTTCTGCGAGATAACATTACTAATTGCAACATCCTTTAAGCTACTCTTCAGCAACCTCTTGGGGCCAACTAACCGATGACCCCCCCCCCCCCCGCTTCTTTCAGGGCTTCTACCTGCCTAGCCCATGAATCTAACGGAGACCTCATTACTGAATCAAACACAGCTTTGAGGATTTTGTCATGCTTCCTGTTTAAAATATTCCATACAAACATCCCTGTGCGAGTCATAACCCTGACTTTCATTTGCATGAACCCAGCATCTAGGGCCCCTGCAATTCGGGCCAAGGATTTGAGAAGTTGCAAAATGTACCTAGCAACCATGTGTTGGATTCTGTCTAGGTTCTCAAGGACTCCCTTAGAATGTACCATTGCCTCTAAACAGTATAGTATTGCTGGAATAGCAAATCTTTCCCACAAAGCATGGGCTGCTACTGCTCTGCCTAAGCCATTCCTGGATAGTCCAATAACTGCATTTGCATATTTTTGAGCAACTGCCACCATCTTCTCCTCTATGCCTTTGATCAGATTTCTGGAAAGGGGTGCAGAGAGACTACCTGCAATGTGAACCCGCACACAATTGTTGTAATACATTGACTGGATGAGAAGGATCTTTATATGACCTTTACTCTTAGCCTTGCTTATGGCTGCCAACTGCATAAATTCTAGTAAACACTCCGTTACATCTATTTTGGTCTTTATTGACAATCGACAAGTTGTTTGTCTGTATAAACTCTCTAATTAGTTTACCAATTTAGTTGATATCCTTGTTGTTCGATGGTATTCCTTGTGTATCGTTAGCGACATGAGCGTTAAAGTTTCCTGCCAATTAAGAGCAGTAACCCTGCTCTTTAAGAGTACCAAGTTCAGTTTGAATCATGGCCATTAGTTCCTGATTCAAAGTTTTAAAGTCATCTCCACCAAATTCTGCTGCACAGTATACAAGCACAGTGCCATTTGCGCATTTGCCTCATGAATTAAGATTAATCCTTACTCCATTATTCATGCTTATTCCAGAATTCATATTTACTCCAGGTTGAGAACTCCTTACTCCAGAATTTATCCTTACTCCAGGAATTATCCTTACTCCAGGAATTATCCTTACTCCGGGAATCATTCTTACTCCAGGATTCATCATTACTACATGGTTTATTCGTACTCCAGGATTCATCCTTACTTCAGGAATCATCTTTACTACAGGATTCTTGCTTACTCCAGGATTCATGCTTACTCCAAGATTAATAATTAGTCCAAGATTAATCCTTACTCCAAGATTAATCCTTACACCATTATTCATGCTTACTCCAGCATTCATATTAACTCCAGGTTGAGAACTCCTTACTCCAAGATTCATCCTTACTCCAGAATTTATCCTTACTCCAGGATTCATCCTTTCTTCAGGATTCATCATTACTCCAGAATTCTTGCTTACTCCAGGACTCATATTTACTCCAAGATTAATCCTTAGTCCAAGATTAATCCTTAGTTCAAGATTAATCCCTAATCCAAGATTAATCCTTACTCCAAAATAATCCTTACTCTAAGATTAATTCTTACTCTAAGATTAATCCTTACTCCAGGATTAATCCTAAGTCTAAGATTAATCCTTAGTTCAAGATTAATCCTTAGTCCAAGACTAATCCTTACTCCAAAATTAATCCTTACTCCAGGATTCATCCTTTCTTCAGAATTCATCCTATCTTCAGGATTCATCCTTTCTTCATGATTCATCCTTACTCCAGAATTCATCCTTACTCCAAGGTTTCTGTACTCCAGGATTCATCCTCACTCCAGGAATCATTTTTACTCCAGGATTCTTGCTTACTCCAGGATTCTTGCTTACTCCAGGATTCATGCTTACTCCAGAATTTATCCTTACTCCAAGATTGATTCTTTCTTCAGGAATCAGGATCTCCAAGGTTTCTGTATTCCAGGATTCATCCTTACTCCAGGAATCATTATTACTCCAGGATTCTTGCTTACTCCAAGATTAATCCTTACTTCATTATTCATGCTTACTCCAGAATTCATATTTACTCCAGGTTGAGAACTCCAGTAGCCATTTTAGTCTGAATAGATGGCAAGGCACCATACTTTATTCAGCCTAAAACTGAAACATTAATAACTCCAGAAGCCATTTGTATCTGAAAGTGGCTAAGCACCACACTCTATTCTGACAAAAACTGAAATATTAATAACTCAAGAAGCCATTTGTATCTGAAAGTGGCCAAGCACCACACTCTATTCTGACAAAAACTGAAATATTAATAACTCCAGAAGCCATTTTGTTCTGAAAGTGGCCAAGCGCCACACATTAAAAAAAAGGAAAACAAAACAAACTATCAAACAAAACGGATAATATGCTTCTAGATTCTCCAGTTCCAGAAGGTCTTTGACAATAAAGGGTTTGGTCAGCTTTTACTGCTCCTGCTATGCTCGCAGAACTCGCAGAGGGGGTGACCACAGATCCAGGACCAAAGAGAGGATGAAGAAGAAACAAGACGGGCCTGTCCTCCTCCCTACCTACCCCCTACCTACCCCCATGATACAGTAGGTTACTAGATCTCCTACCCCTTGCTATCCCAGCAATCAATCAAAGGTATTTTGATTGAGAAAAGGAACCTGATCAAACTGTGATTGAAGCATCCGAGCAAGCTTCTCATCCTCATTTTCATCCATATTTTAGTCTCTTCTAGAAGTGAATAAATTTGTGGAGTTACATGGAGTTGCAAGTTAATTGTACTGAATGTGTGGTGTGTACCTTTAGATATCTCATATTTATGTTACCGTTAGTTATCCATGTTGATTTTATGAAGGGCGTTTACAGACATTTCTTCACAATCGTTAACGGTTTTTTTCTTCAATTTTTACATTTTTTTCAGAAATTGCGTGAAACACCAAAAAAATCAGATAAAATATTGCAAAGTTTGAAACCCAAACAAAAAAAACAGTTTTAAAATGTTGTAAGTTTTATTATAAGTTTTTAACCCTAAACATGCATAGGGCAGGGTACAGGACAGTAAAAAGGCCAGTCCCTGTACTTAAAAAGAAACAAAAGATTCAACTTCTTGCAATTTATGCACCCCCCCCCCC
>NW_019397046.1:0-23577 GCF_000591075.1 Eurytemora carolleeae | reverse complement strand
CCCCCCCCCAATTAATTTACCAATTTTTTTCAATATTTGTAAAAATCTACAATTTTTATTTCAATTAGCTATAAGTTTATCGTTGAAAGATGTAAATAATCCACCAGCATTTAATTTAAAATGACACTCAATTAGAATTGGGGGGACTCATTCCCACAACCTCTGTTATTGGATGTTTATAAATATCTCCTTCTAAAACATCTAATTTTGTATTTGTTTTGTTATGTTTTCTAAATAAATTACTTACTCTTTTACATTTCCAGGATTTGAAGCAGAAGATGCTAGAGATGATGGTGTTGAGTATCTTGTGAAGAAACATCCTGAAATTCTCATGTTTCAACTTGGAAAAGAAAAAACCTGGAAAACAAGTAAATTGACGTCAACTGGATCAAATAGAATTTTGTCTCTTCCTTCCTTGTCTTCCTTGATTATAGGAAGAAGGATTGAATTTATTTCTGGAATAAATGTCAACATTGTTTCAAAACAACTCCAAACTCTACAGCTAAATTGTGATGATTTTAGTCAAAATAATGACTGGTTTCTACAAATATTGGAACAGTGTGGAAGTACTCTTTAAATCTCTGACCTTGGAGACGTCGTTTATTACTGATGGAATATTGATTAAATACAACAGAACCCTGCCTTGTCTAGAGATCCTGGACATGAGAAACTGTTATGAACTCACAGATAGAGGACTTCTGCAGATACTTCAGCTTTGCGGAAGTACACTCATATCCCTGGATATATCAGTAACAAATGTAACTGGAGAGAATCTGTCTGAATACAAGGGAACCCTGCCTTGTTTAGAGAACCAGAACATGATTTCCTGTTATCAACTTACAGATAAAGGACTACTGCAGATACTTCAGCTTTGTGGAAGTACACTTAGATCCCTGGATATATCAAGAACATATATAACTGGAGAAAATCTGTCTGAACACAAGGGAACCCTGCCTTGTTTAGCAAACCTGGACCTGAATAACTGTAAACAACTTACAAACAAGGGACTGCTGCAGATACTACAGATTTGTGGAAGTACACTCAGATCCCTGAATATATCAGAAACAAATATAACTGGAGAGAATCTGACTGAGTACAAGGGAACCCTGCCTTGTTTAGAGAACTTGAATATGAGTTACTGTAGACAACTCACAAACAAAGGACTGCTGCAGATACTACAGCTTTGTGGAAGTACACTTAGATCCCTGAATATATCAGAAACAAATATAACTGGAGAGAATCTGTCTGAATACAAGGGAACCCTGCCTTGTTTAGAGAACCTGTGCATGAGATGCTGTGAACAACTCACAAACAAGGGACTGCTGCAGATACTTCAGCTTTGTGGAAGTACACTTAGATCCCTGGATATATTAGTAACAAATGTAACTGGAGAGAATCTGTCTGAATACAAGGGAACCCTGCCTTGTTTAGAGAACCTGTGCATGAGATACTGTAAACAACTCACAAACAAGGGACTGCTGCAGATACTTCAGCTTTGTGGAAGTACACTTAGATCCCTGGATATAGAGTTTACAAATATAACTGGAGAAAATCTGTCTGAATGCAAGGGAACCCTGCCTTGTTTAGAGAACCTGAACATGAGATACTGTAAACAACTCACAGATAAAGGACTATTGAAGATACTACAGCTTTTTACAAAAAGGGTCCAGTGCCCCTTTTACAAGGAGCACATTTATATTACAGTGGTTGATTTATTTAGTAGTTTCTTGGTTTTTTGGATTTATTAATATAATGTAATGTTTTTGCAGGCGAGTTGGCCCAGACCAGACCATATCCACTCTAGATCTTGTTCCAACAACTCATTAAAGAGGGTTTTTGCTGTTAATGATTTTTGTCTTTCATTATTTATTTTTTTACATATTTATTTTTTTACATTTTATCTTTTAAGTTTTTATTTTTATTTTAAATCTTGATTTTTATTTCTCATATATTACGAATTTTCATATTATTTAAATTTAATATTCCGAAGTAAACCAGGATTAGAATGATTGTTTGATTTACAATTAATTTATCCCAACGAAAACTAGGATGGCCATTTTAGGTATTAATGTCCGGTATTCAAAAGTTGTGAATCAAAAATATCCTGGAAACTTAAGTTTAAAATGAATTACTATGGTTTTGTGTCATCAATGCTGGATTAGTAAATTCGTGGAACAATCTAAGAGAAATCTTGGATGAACGATGGTTGGGAGACCTAAGCCCCAAGTTTCCAGAAGAAATTCTGCGCCTATACATTTTTCGAAATGTGTACTACTAACATAGGACTACTGCAGATACTTCAGCTTTGTGAAAGTACACTTAGATCCCTGGGTATATATGGTACAAATATAACTGGAGAGAATCTGTCTGAATACAAGGGAACCCTGCCTTGTTTTGAGAACCTGAGCATAAACTGATATTATCAACTTACAGATTAAGGGCTACTGCAGATACTTCAGCTGTGTTGAGATGCACTTAGATCCTCGGATTTACAATATACATGTATAACTGGAGAGTATCTGTCTCAATACTTATATATTGAAACAACAAATTGAAATTGCGGTATTCCAATTCTGGAACACATTATTAGTTCTGCGAAACGTTCAGCTACCGAACTGAAGAATATTTTATTAACGAATAAAAATAACTATTCATGATTAAAAGAAGATGGGATAGTTAAACAGAACAAATAAATAGATTTATACAATGACTGTGACTATTTTAGTAACGAATGCGTGAAACTTATAAAAAAAATGATTTAATGTATTGTGATGCTTTAAATTGTGCTATTTGTTTTTTCGCGATATTTTTATGAGAAATGACTAAATGAAATATTTACCGTTAATGAGGTTAATATAATTGAGATAGTCAACAGACGGTAACTTTTAGAAGTAACATAAAAATTACCTTTAACTAAATGGACCCTTTAGTTTTAAGCTAAAAACGCAGGGATCCCTGAAAAGCTTGTCTGATAACTGTTAACAAACGGTTTGAAGAAAGGTCTGAACAATGACTTAGGGCTTTGATATTTTACTACAATATGTCTTGTGGCTGTTCATGAAAAGTTACAAAATTTGGGGACCCTGCCATTAACAGTTCAAAAATATAGCAACAAAAAGAAACCAAAAGAAGCATATTAAAGTCTTTAAACGAAATTTATGTTTGATTTTATACCTGTGCGCTTGATTTCTGAGATATTTTAACTCAGAAGACTGCATATTAGCATATTCTAAAGAAAAAGTTAAGCTGTTTTGACTTGAAACCTGATAGTCCATTTTCAGCAGTGTGTACACCCTTTTTAATGTATAACCAAGTTTTTGGTTTGAATCAAGGAGATATAAAATACAAGGAGGGGGTGTGGGGCGATAGGTTTTCTGTACACTTTGCTTTGACGTTTTTAGACTGCTGAAGAACTAGTTTTTGCGTAGCAACAATAATAAAGATTGTAAACAATAACACAAATGATAAACAAACATCTGGCATCTCTAGCGTTAGATGAAGATTCACTGTATACTAACTCATGTTTGTTTACATTAGATCGACTTTCTTGGTTTAAATACAATTTTTAACAGTTTACGTATCTATCTTCTTCTATCTACTATATGAGTTGTTTATTAACTTGATCAAAAAATATGTTTTTAAAAATCTACTTCAGATAACATTTCTTTCTAAGTAAGCATCCTAGCAAGCAATATCATTATTGAATTATGCAATTATAAGAAAACCATGAATTAAGGACTTAAGGTGGGGGGGGGGGGGTGTTTCCCCTTCCTTGAAAATGGGGTTTATGTCCCCCTCCCTGGACTATGGGGAGGAAACCCGTAAGTAGATAGAACACGCACCTCCTAACCCTTTAATTTTGATTCTCAAGAATTGATTTTTTTTTTCAATTTGCAAGGAGCGTCACTCAATGAAGATTTTTTTATTTTAAATTTTTTTTTTAAATCCAATTTTTAGAGAACAATTTTTCCCTCCCACTCCCTACTTGTCATGCTTTTGACATAAAAATTATCAAAGTTCCAGTACATATTTCCAAGAGGTGGGATAAAAAATTCAATAATTTCTCCGTCCAGGAAAATATTGTAAGCCTGCAACTTCCTAGGTTATTATTATTTTTGTCCTTAAAAACAATTTTTTTGGAAGAAGTTCTACACAATTTTACATATACTATATATCTCCTTACTAACTCTATAATTCTCAATATCTCCTTACTAACTCTATAATTCTCAATATCTCCTTACTAACTCTATTATTCTCAATTTCTCCTTAATAACTATCTAATTCTCAATATCTTCTTACTAAATCTCTAATTCTCAATATCTTCTTACTAAATCTCTAATTCTTAATTTCTCCTTAATAACTCTCTAATTCTTCAAATCTTCTTAATAAATCTCTAATTCTCAGTATCTCCTTACTAACTCTCTAAATTTCAATATCTCCTTACTAACTCTCTAATTCTCAATATCTCCTTACTAACTCTATTATTCTCAATATCTCCTTACTAACTCTATTATTCTCAATATCTCCTTACTAACTTTATTATTCTCAATATCTCCTAAATAACTCTCTAATTCTCAATATCTCCTTACTAATAACAATAAGCCTGAAAATAAAAGAAATAGTGCTGGCTGAAAGGGTTTTGTTTCGAGATGTTGGATGGGTCAACCTGCCGAACAATCCAGAGATGATTTCAAGGATGTATACAAGAAGGGGAAGTCTTAAGCTACCAAAATTCCAGAAGAAATTCTGCGGCGAAGCATTTTTCGGAATGTTTTCATTTTAAACGAGGAGTATGAATTAAAAGTCGTCTTCATTGTATTGAAGTAATCAAATACCTCTGGTTTTTGTGAAATACTTTAAATCAATCGTTTATTGTACGTCAAAAGTCGTCCCTCAATCTTCTACCCATAAATCATAAATTGAAGCATATAATAATAATTTAAAATTTGTTTGGAATGAATATCATCAAAAATAATGCTGAACTAAACTAAGAGGAAATATACAGGGTGTCACAATAAACATGGGAATTTGGTGACGAATTCGATATCGTCTTTGTTATGAATTAGCATTGCAATACCTTATTTCAAAAGCCATAATTTTATTATGTCTGCCAGAGTTTATTTAATGAAAAAGGTAAATGGCTGTAAAGATGCGTCTATAATCTCTATGCAAGATGAACAGTGAAGGCGGAGAAGATTGCTTTGTTTGTATACTGTAATTTTCTTGTTTTAATAAGTACCACTGTATGCAGTCAAAACATAAACAAACAAATTGTAAACATACCACACGATATCCTACGGATTACAGCTTTCCCAGTAGATATCACCATACTAAATCAAAGAATTACTTAAAAGACGATATTGGATTCGTCACTGAATTCCCATGTTTATTGGGACACGCTGCATCAATTTTAACACAATGTTAGACATAGAAAGTATAGTTCATCATAACAATTTTACAGTTACAGTTTTCACTCTCCCCAAAATATTATTTGACAAATTATTTTTATTTTTCAAGAGGGTCATCGGCTTAACCCCCATTCCCCCTCCGTATTTGATCAGGATGGGATGAAATGAACCATATAAATAAGAGTTTATAAAAACTAGGCTTTAAACTGGTGAATTAAAACAATAATAAATTTCGACATTTTTTCCCGCATAAATTTTTAACTAGTTTTAAACCTTCTCTTGGGCCATGTGAGTTGCATCACAATATTTTGGACTCCGTCGGTTCAACCGTTTTGAAGTTTACTGGATACAAACAGACGAGCAAAGTATATAAATAGAGTGAGAACCAGAAAACTCTGGAATAGGAGGACGACTTTTAGACTTATGTCATGACTTTAAATAGTTCAATGAACATGAGACACGGCAATTACGTAAATACTGTATACAGATCTATTTAAAAGTGATTTTATAAGTTACTATTTAACTCTATAAAGGCTGGGGGGGTGGGGGTCTGAATCTATGTATGGCCTGGGGGGGGGGGGTTTGGCGCCCCCCCCCCTAGAAAAAGGACTTAGCGAATAGGTATAGGATTGAAATGCATGTTCATAGCCCAATTTTTCATGGCCAGCTCAAAGAAAAAAAGATTAGACTGATAACTTCAATAGTTTGGGTGCTAGTAAGGGTGGAAAAAAATGCCTCTAAAAAAGGGTCAAAAAAATGAAAAACATATTTTTTTGTTTTGAACAAATATGTAAGTGTGACACATGTTTTTAGATCTATAGCTTTAGTTCGAAAAATTATGGGCTATTTTAGATTTTTTTTTTCAAAGCGGACTTTTTTCCAACCTGTACCCTACCCTATAAATTAAAAAAAATTAACAAAGAATCCCTTAAATTACTATTCATTAAAAGTCACAAAAATGAGAGTGCTAGGACAAAAAAAAAGCTACAGGGTGGTGCCAAAAGCCCCCCCCCCCCCCTCCAGCCTGTTTAGGGTCAACCTATTTGCTATGTAAAAACATCAAATAGACTTAAGGATTGCTATATATGTCATCATCCTTTTCACAGTTTTCTGTAGATGAAATTATTTTGAGACCTGGCAGTCAGGATTTATATTTCATGATAATTCACAGTAGTATTACTTTAAATACAGCTACACCAGGCGCACATTCTATTATTCTGTAGATAGTATTACTTACTGGTTTTATCCTTTACATAAGTTTAAGATGTCTTCAACGTTTGCCGGAACCTTTTTCCGGTAAATTCCGGAACAACGTTCCGGAAATCTACGGTTTACGGGAAAAAAATTGTTCCGGAATTCCGGAACCTTTTCCATAATGGAAATGGTAAAACTTTCCGGATCATTTCCGAACGTAAACCGGAATTCCGGTGGAAACCCTAAGTGATATCTACTGAGA
Source organism: Eurytemora carolleeae (assembly GCF_000591075.1). NCBI lineage: Eukaryota > Metazoa > Arthropoda > Copepoda > Calanoida > Temoridae > Eurytemora > Eurytemora carolleeae. The sequence continues at coordinate 16,713 of NW_019397046.1, read as the reverse complement.
ACGCCAGAGGAGCCAGGAGCCGGCTACTTCTTGTTGCAAGACTGCTCCAACATGAGAACCGGAGGCATCTACAGTCAAAGATATCCGGGCGGAGGGGTCAGGGTGAACAAGGATGCTATCCCTTTTGAACTACTCCCGTTTGAACTATTGTTCATTTGACCTATTGTTCGTTTGAACTATACTGCACGTGACGTACCACGTGAATTTAGTTGAAATGAACAATAGTTCAAACGAGTTTATTTAATGCTTATTTGAACTATTTTCAGTTCATTTGAATTATTGTTTATTTGAATTATTAATATTATATATGAAATAAACAAAAAAACAGTTCAAATGAACATAAAAATAGTTCAAATGGACGTATACAAATAGTTGAAATGAACAAAACAATAGTTCAAATGGACATAAAAATAGTTCTAATAAACATAAAAACAGTTCAAATGAACATAAAAATAGTTCAAATGGACATACAAATAGTTGAAATGAACAAAACAATAGTTCAAATGGACATAAAAATAGTTCTAATAAACATAAAAATAGTTCAAATGGGCAAAAAAATAGTTCAAATGGACAAAAAATAGTTTAAATGAACAAAAAAATAGTTCAAATGGACATAAAAATAGTTCAAATGGACATAAAAGTAGTTCAAATGAACATAAAATAGTTCAAATGGACATAAAAATAGTTCAAATGGACAAAATAATAGTTCAAATTGGACATAAAACTAGTTCAAATTAACATAAAAATAGTTCAAATAGACATAAAAATAGAAGCTATCAATTTTTTGTTTTTCAGCAAATTAGTATTGGTCATGTGGCCGCATGGCGCTCGGCCCAGACATGTTGCCGGAGCGCTCGGCCCCTAGCCTGTCCTAGTCGCAGCGCTCGGCCCAGAAATGAGCTTAACCTAACCCCAAATATACACTAATTTTATTAAAAATTCTTGAATTATAGAGGTCTTTCCTTGCCGCAGCGCTCGGCCCCATAGTCCATCCTAGCCGCAGAAATGAGCTTAACCTAACCTAACCCTAAAAAAATAATAAGTAAATATTAATAAATTTGATGAAAAAAATGGTCATGTAAAAAATTGATAGGAGTGGGGGGGGGGGGTTCCAAAAATCGTTCTCTAGGACAGACCCCTTTTTTCATGTAACCAATTTTTTTGTAATTTTTTCATTTGAACTATTTTTTCTCTTAATTGAACTATTTCTTTTAATTTGAACTATTTCATTTGAACTATTTTTTTTGCTAATTTGAACTATTTTTTTTTGTTCATTTGAACTATTTTTATGTTCATTTGAACTATTTTTATGTTCATTTGAACTATTTTTATTTTCATTTAAACTTTTTTTATGTTCATTTGAACAATTTTTTTGTTAATTTGAACTATTTTATGTTCATTTGAAACATTTTTGTGTATATGTTATCTAATTAATTGTATGGTCCCTAACTTAATAATTATAAAAAAGTTTAAAAACTGAATTATAGTAGAAAAATAGTTCAAATGAACAATAGTCCAAACGAACAATAGTTCAAACGGGAGTAGTTCAAATGAGAATCCACCTGAACAAGTGTTGGAATATCTGCCGGGACGGATTTGGCAGCTGCAAAGGACTGGTTCATCTCCAGGTTCCAGGTCAAAGGTTTACCCTTGAGAGGAGGCAGGAGGCCGGCTGCTCACTTGATAAACCTCCTGTAGAAATTAAGGATCCCCAGGAACCTCTGTATACCTTTCTTGTCTGAAGGACGAGGAAAGGTGGAGATAATCTGTGTGTGTTTGACTAGTGGAAAACAACCCGATCCTGATACTCTCCTTCCAAGGGAGTCCACTGTAGGAGCTTTAATCCCTTAAATATTATTAGCTTACTTTATCAAATGAAATCTGTGCTACCAGAGGTCTAAACTTCATATTGCTAATCCCTTAATTCGGGGTCTGCTGTGTGTGTTAGGTTAAACCCAATCTGAAGCCAAAAATCTACTTTCACGCAAATAAGATTTTACAGAAATACGAGCCAATAGCATTTAATGTACGCTTCAGTTAAAATATTCCTAAATTTTATCAAATATCTATTTTTGACTCTATCTTATTTATAATTACTGTCTTAAGGATAGAGAAACAGTTGTTTTTAGTATACAGGAAAGGGTGTATAAAAACATATAAAATTTTAAAATATTTTTTATCTTAGATATTTTGCTAATTTTATTTATTTTTAAATTTTAAATTTTGAAAGTAAATTTTTTTTTTGCACCTCTGCTTGAACAATATGAATGTATATTCAGATCAGCAATATACTCAGTAGTTGAAGAATTGATACTATAATGATCAGGTAGACTTCATTGAAACAGTTTATACTCAGACAAACATAGAGAACCAATGCTTAGGTATAGACATAGACAGTTTATACACAGACAAATATAGAGACACAATAATTACGTATAGACATAGACACAGTTTATACACAGACAAATATAGAGACACAATAATTACGTATAGACATAGACNATAGACACAATGCTTAGGTATAGACATAGATATAGTGTGTACAGACAAATAGAGACACAATGCTTAGGTATAGACATAGATACTAGATAGTGTATAGTGTATACAAACAAAAAGGGACTATTACATGAATATGATAGGGTTGACATAGGAATTGTTCATTATAGAATAAGAAAAGCTATATTCAGATAAAAAGTGCAACGGTATTGATTTCAATAACTAACTCCTTTTTTATCAAAACTAAATCAACAATTTTATTTGGCTCCCTCGACAAATCATAGTCTCTGTATGTCTCTGGTTATAAAAGAACAGCTTGAAAAGTGGGACAAATGGAAAATCGTATGGAGGATTCCCCCTTTAAACCCTAACAGCGAACCATTTGTTAAAATTTTCTTGGACATACAGAGCGTCCCATATTATATTGGATTATTTCCAAGCTATAACGCCAAATTACACTCCAACAACCTTGTTTGATCTGCTGACTACAGGACATTTTTTATATTAGCTTTAGACATTTTTTTAATGATTTATTATTTTTTAATTTTCTTAAAATGTCCCTTAAATATAGAGCTAGAAAAGATCTAATATGATGGGGGACACCCTGTAGCTTAAAAGTATTTTAGTTTTGAGAATGTTCACATTTTTTTCCTTTAATTCCAACACATGCCCCTCACTTTACAGTTAAGACGTTTTAAAATCCATTACCTTCTACAAGGCTACAGTGTATTTTTGATAGGTAGGCATCATGTCTTTTTTTAAATTCTCCACTGTTTAGTTAATTAATTCTGCTGTATGGTTTCAGCTTGAGAATTGCAGCTTACTCAGCTTAAGCTTAACATTTTATACAGTCTTTATGAGTTTGTTTTTTAACAAAGTTTATTTTTTCTATTCAAGGTACAGGCTTGTTTTATATCAAAAATCTGATAAATAGTAGATTGCTGACATTTACACGTTTTTGATGTCAATACTGAAGATAAAGACATTTAAACCTTTTTGCTTGCTGAAATGAATTTTTCATTCTAAAATTCTTCTTTTTGGAACGGGTTTACGTATCTTTTTAAAGTACCATAGTACAAATTTAATCCTGAGGGGTTTTTGCCACAAAACTTTGATTTCTAATCCCCATAGCTTGCACATGTCGGAGATCATAGATTTTCAATCCATGAATTCTATGAGATAAAATACTGTTTAGCTTGAAGCATCACTTTACAAATTTTGAAGATTAGAAAATTTTTAATTCTGACAAAGGCTCAACTCCTTTTTTCATTTTTAATTGACGAACTTAATATATACAATCTATTTATCGCGAACACTCCTTTTATTTTAATCTATATATAATACTAAAGATCTTCGCTCATATATATATTTGTATGTAAATATGTTAGCTATAGCTGTCCAAACGGCTGAACAGATTTGGCTGAATTTTTCTGGGAAACTCAAAAATCGAATTTTTTTCTTCTTCAAAAATCAATTTTTTTCTTTTCAAACCTCTATTATTTTTAAATTCCATGTATATCGCCGGGCACTCCAGCTAGTAAACAATAAATTTTTTTTGATAATATTTAACTATGATTAAAAAAACGCTGATCCAGTTTTTTTTTGATTCTACATCAATATTGCTCCAGTAAAATTAGAAATATTATCATTGTGTTAAACCTATCGAAAATCAACGAAATTTAATGAACACAATGACAATATTCATAAATTTTAAAAAAACTTTTAGCCATTCGATCTTATCAATACGTTTGTGATCTAAGCTGAAAAGGCTTTATGAGGTCCTACGTAGACCAATTTTATATTTCTTGAAATGGAAATCAAAATAAAGTAAATGCAAAATAAAGTAAGCCCCGAATTATCATAACTTTCCTGATTTAAAATTTCCGTTCTTCTCTCGGTAATTTGGCCAACAAAGCTTTGTTTGCAATTTTTTTTATTCCCCCCCCCACCCCACCCCACCCCCATGTTCTTCTCTACTATAACGAGTTTAAGTCTATAATTGATGATATAACATTTGTTAATCAGTTTGATCTGCAAGGAAAAATTTCCGGTCATTAATTTGAAAAATTAATGAAAAATATTAATAGAATGAATTTTAGACAACGAAAAGTTCATCATGGAAGTCAGGAGATTTTTATGGGAGATGTAGAGAGAGAAAAAGAAGGACCAATGGTAAGATTAAACTAGGGTTTCTAGCGAACTAAAACTTTCGCGAAATTTTTCATTAATATTTTGCAAACATATCCTCGAAATTTCGTGAAAAGAAGAAACAGAAACAATGCGGGATTTAGTGAGAAAAAAATATGCTAAAGTTTCGCAAAAAAATTGCAAAAATGTTTGCTTTTTCTCGAAATTTCGCATTAATCTGATTCACGAATTCTTTTTTTCGCGAAACAGACTAACGCAAAATTCTGAGAAAAAAAGATGTATGCATATTTTTCAACGAACGGAATATGAAAAAATGCGAAAAAAATGAGTTGTTCGTGAAGAATGTGAAATTGCATTTCGCTGGTACCATAGATAAAATCCGAAGAGAAGATCATATAATTATCATAGAATCAGTCCTAAAAGAAGATCAATGGTAAGAATATTCTTGACCGAAGATCAATGCATAAATTACATAAATAACCAACATAATCCTTGATCAGCAAAAAAGCTGAAAACTGAAAATACATCTGATATCTACAGATGCATGATCAGCTAAAAAGAAGAAAAAAAATCAATGCTCTTTTTTAAATTTTGTTAAAAACAAATTTTAATTTAAAAATAAATTTAAAAAAAATATGAAAACTGACCCGAAACTTTTTTTAGATTGGCTCTAAACCCTCTGGATTATGTACAAATTTTTGTATTTTACTTTTTATATTGGCAGGTAAACTATTATTGTAAATTAAAATTACGTTTTTCAATTTTAAAAATTTTAAATCTAGAAGAAGAAAAAATGTATTAAGCGGCTTTGCTTAAAGGAATACATTTTTCTTAACACTAAATAAACCGCTAAATAAAAGAAAATACATAGTTATAATATTAATGCTGCCTTGGTGCTCTTGGTTTTCAAGTAATGCATACTAAAGCTTTCAGGGCGCTTCGCGCTCATCTTCTATTCTAATTACGAACATTTTCGCTTTGTATACACTGTAAAACAAAACAAAAACAATAAAAGTTCGCGGATTTTATGAAAAAAATTATGTGGTTTTATTAAGTTAAGTAAATATCGAATTTGGTTGGAGGCTTATTTTTGAAATTTTGATCATTCATAAACCTTTCCTGGGGTCATGTGAGGTCCCACACAATATGTATTCAGCCCCTTTGACCTTTGCTGGATACAAAACAAACAGACAGACAACAAACTATATAAATATTTTTATTTTTATTTTGTAGTTCTCGGCATGAGTGGAAGTGCATATCAGTATTATGAGCTTTTAAACTTAAAAAATCAACTGTCAGGAATAACGGTTTAAACATTTTAATTCTTGACTGGAGAATGAGTAATTTTCTAAAATATGCGGCTATTTCTCTAATTCAAGGACTCGAACAGGTGGAAGGGGGTAGTTAGGTAGAATAATGCCTTCAATGAATTTAAAAGATTTTGTACAAGTGCAAACATTTAGCATAGTTTTAGCCGGAAAAATAGAGAGGCCGATAATTGATGTTTAAAACCAAGTATAATCATTCATTTTGCCAAATTTAAACAAGTCAAAATAAACTTATGAAAAAAAATTGATATTGTAAAAACTTAATAAAGAAAAAATAGCATATATGAAATATATATAGATAAGAGTTTCAAAAATGTTATAGTTTTTTTTTCATTTATTTCAGATTTGCTAATGTCTGAAATTAATTATAATGATTAAAGGGACAGACTGGCTATGTAAGGTAGTTAAACTGAATATGCAGTGTTGTGGACAAATTCTTTAGGATTCATTTGAGAAGTATAAAACTTTTCTACGATTTAAAATTACAGTGTTTGTTCGCAAAGTCAACATTCAAAATCATGAATCGGTTTTTTAATTAACAAATAATGACAACGAAAAATATAGTAAAAATTCTATAGTAAACAAATTAGATGTTTAATAACATATTTCTCAAAAGAAATTTGTCAATAAATCGAAGTTCGAATTAAGTATTTCCTTTTTCATCATTATATTGAATTTCTTATTTTCTATGAATTTGTTCGTATATTTTCTCAAATGTCGTCTTTTTAATAAAATTCTAGAAAATCTGCAGAAAATCTTTGTGATTAAAGAGAGATTATAGATAAGATATGCTATGATAAGAGTTAAATTTTATTTTCTCAACCTGTTCCTCTAAGCAACTAATTAGTTTACTGTAGAGTTTTGTTTACATTTTTGTCGTCGTTATTTAATAATTAAAAAAACAATTCTGAAAATGTTTCCACGCAAAAGTACGATTAATTGAACGTCGACTTTGCGCTCAAACTCAGGATTTACAGATCTTCAAAAAGTTTAATATGTCTCAACTCTCAAATGAATCCCAAAGAGTTTGTTCACAACACTGCATACTAAGTTTAACTACAGAATGTCCCACGAAATATGACAATAGCAAGACGACTTGGAAGTCGTCTTTGGTATTTGAATTCATTTGTGACATTTAGTCTTCTACTTTAACATGAATGATTCTTGAAACAATTATCACATAATTCTCCTAGCCCTGGCATTTCCAAAAAGTGGTCTGCGTTTTTTGTGCTTTCAATATTACCGGAGATATAAAGAGTTTGGTTCAGATTTCAATTTTGTTAAATAAAAGCAAAATTGTCGAAATCTGTACGAAATTCTTCATATCTCTCATGTAACACTCACCCGGACCAAATATAACGCCCGGGCCCGGTCTGTGCTTTCTAAACTAAAAATTTGGTTTTGATTAAACGATATTTCTCATGATTTTCTGATCCTCTAAATAATAAAACTGTTGGTGCAGAAAACCAAGGAGTTACTGCAAACCTTGAGATAGAACTTACTGCGGAGAGGTAAAATCCCTAACAACATGATCTAACCTTAAGTTAGGATTTTGATCCAATAAATCTAAAGTTCTGAACAGTCAAGGGAGGTCGATTTTGGAAATTCCACTTGCTAAACCCAGATGAGCAATGAGCATACATAATGGTTATTTTTTTAGAAATAACATTTCTTCATATGACGGTTTTATGACGATTAAATTTGATTATCGGGACTAAGAGAACACATTTTTGGTCTTGGAACACAGAATTTAAAACGTTGTATTTTTTTTGATTTTACTTGCGGTTTTTAAAATATTTTTTTTTCTTAAAAGTCAAATTCATCCAACTAAAATTGATTTTTAAGACATTTTTTCTCAAAGGAATTGAGTTTTTGCCACAAACTCTGATTTTCTAATTTCAATATCGTTGCAACCTAATGTCGTAGACCTTAAATATTTAAAACTATTAATGCTATTAGATCAAATAATATAAGTTTGAAATATCAAAGGTTTACTTCATAAGGCTGAACAACTGAATTTGTGGTAAAGACTCAATTCTTTTGCTCAAACTTTTAGGCTCCATAAAAATCCGGTTAAAGCAATTAAGATTTCGGAAACTCGAATCATTGCATTTGCAACCTGATTTCGTAAAAAACACAATGCTTAGGTATAGACATAGATATAGTGTTTTTGCTCAAACTTTTAGGCTCCATAAAAATCCGGTTAAAGCAATTAAGATTTCGGAAACTCGAATCATTGCATTTGCAACCTGATTTCGTAAAAATTTGATATTTTGAACTGACCTAGAATTAGGGTTTCCATTGGCAAAACCTTTGCGCAATTTTTGGCGGAACGAAACGCAAAATTTTTCTTTCTTTGCGCGAAAAAAAAACAACAATTAGCGCAATCATTCGCAAAAGTCATTTTGCGCAAAATTGCCCTATTCCGCTTTTGCGAAACTCAAGTTTTGCGCAATTCCCCAATTTCGAAAAAATCAAACGGTTGGTGACGGTGTGTGTTTCTTAGAATTCAATTCTTCCAGTGCTGGAAGGTTTTGTACCAAAATCCGAAACAGATTGTCCAGTAAAAGTCTCGACAATTTTAGTTTTGGACATTATACATATTTCCTAAAAGTGGATTCTTCAGGCATTGGTTACTTTCTTGCATTATTTTATATGAGATTAAAAAGATTTCAGAAATTTGATTAAAAAAATTTAAGAATATAAATCATACTTGATTAGGGAAAGCTTTTAAGGGTCACTTGAAATTATTTAATAGGATTGAAATATTGCCAAGTTTCACACTCTCTAATTTCTATTTTATTAATTTTGGTCCTTTAATTTAAACTTTTGTAACTGGAAGTAACCAATTGAGTGTAGTATAATCGTTATCATACTCTTATGTTAATATTTTTTTATGTATGGAATACATCTTCAGTTGTTTGATTCTAAGCTTAGAATATCAATTTTTGACAATTTGCCTAAAAAGTTACATTTTGCGTAAAACTTGCGGTTTTGCGCAAATTGCACAAAAAAATTGCGCAAAACTAAAATTTCTTTTCATGCGCAACTTTTGGAAAAACTATTTCCGGTTTTGCGCAAATTGCGCAAAAAAATAGCGCAAAACTCATTGCGTTTCATGCGCAAAAATAGCGCAAAAGTTCGCAAAAAAAGATTTGCACGAAAATAGCGCAAATTTTGCGCAAAAGATTTGGCCATTTCGTGGAAACCCTACCTAGAATTCATGTGTTAAAAATATCAAAAGTCTACGACAACTCACCACAGGCATTAAAGAGAGGGATTAGAAAAAATTGAAATTTGTGTGTTTATGATTTGGAATTTTTGATTTTATAGGAAAACATTTTGCTATAAGTATAATATTGATTTATTCATTCTGATTTATTTTTACTTGGAAAAACAGAAAATCCACGATTTATCTATTGGAAAATTTACAAAAGCCCACAGGAGAAATTACCAGACTCAAATAAGTTTTTCATTCTGAGATTAAAGTAATTTCGATAGTTTTGGTTTTTAATAAAAATCCCTTCGTTTTAAAACGGTTTTCTGTTAAAGTTTGCTTTTTTAAAACTTTGCAATACTTTCCTTAGATCTCGAAAAAAAAGAAAAAAAGCATATTTTGGGTTGTGTGCAAATTTTAGATTATAATGTCTCAGATTTAATTAGAATCCAAAACCGTCAAAAACGAACCAAACAACTTAAAGCACAACACAATTCACAAGCTAGGTTACATACCTTGGGTAACATCATGTTGTTTCACTGCTATAGTTTATTATGTTTTTCTAGGAAGAATGTTGAAGACTGTAAAAATGAAATAGAAGAGATGGAGACATTGATTAAAAAATCCCTTGGAGAAGATTTTATTAAGAAGGAAACTTTTTAAAGCTTTTTACAAAAAGAAAAATAAGTAGAAATATTTTCGTTCATCATTAAAGAAATTTTTTCGGACTAAATGTAAGTAGGGTTTCCAGCGAAAAGGGAAAATTTAAATTATTTATATGACATAATAAAACTTCAAATATTGAGCTATCAGAGCAGAGAATTCCACAAGTTCTTTTAAGCAATTAATTGTTGCAGCATATAAAACTCATGGTTTTCACAAAATTTTTGCATTTCGCAAAATTTTCCCAATTTCGCTTCGTTTTCGCGAAACGTTTCGTTCGCTGGAAACCCTAAATGTAAGCAGCGTACATTTGTGTTGAAAATACATGATTGTGCACTTTACAGTGGGCGATAGTGTAAAATGAAATGTTTCAGAAAGTATAGAAAGAAAGATAGTGTAAAATGAAATGTATCCGTCAATTAATAGCAAACAATGACAACATAAAAACACTATTTTTCGAGAAAAAAAATCAGCCATTAAAATCAAACCTAGAAAAAAAATCATTACCTTGGACTTTGATTGAAGATTAGTAATTTTAAGACCAAAAAAAACTCAAGGACCAATATTAAAACTTAAAAATTTCTTGTTTTTTTGCCTCAAATGCTTTAACTAATGATCAGAGAGATGTATCTGGAGAGAATGAGAATCTAAATGATACACCAGCAACACCAGTACCTAGGGCACCTACACCTCCTGGACAGGTGCAAAATCAGCAGGAAGCTGAAAATAAAGATTCTGCGGCCTCTGACCTTGAAAGAGCTGCTGAAACACAGAAAGCAGCTGATGCACAGCAAGCAGCTGAGGTACAAAAAGCAATGGAAGCACAAAGAGCTGCTGAGGCACAGAAAGCAGCTGAAGCTCGAAAAGCTGCTGAAGCACAACAAGCTGCTGAGGCACAAAAAGCTGCTGAAGCAAAACAAGCTGCTGAGGCACAAAAAGCTGCTGAAGCACAACGAGCTGCTGATGCACAAAAAGCAGCTGAAGCTCAGAGAGCTGCTGAGGCACAAAAAGCCGCAGAAGCTCAAAGAGCTGCTGAGGCACAAAAAACGGCTGAAGCACAGAAAGCTGCTGAAGCACAAAAGATAGCTCAGGAACAAGCAGCAAAACAACAGCAGCCCCCTGCACAACAACCTCCAGCATCTTAACCTCCACCTACATCTTAAAATGTCATAGTAGCACCGCAACCTCTACCAGGACTAAATCCCCCGACAGCAAAGCAACCTTGGATAGCGTTGACACCTCCAGGAGCCCAGCAAATTCCAATAACACAGAAACCTCCAGCAGCTTGACAACCTTCAATGACCCTGAATCCTCCTATAATCCAACAACCTTTACAAACACAGAAACCTCCACCAACACAATATCCTCGATCCAACAGCTCAGAAAACTCCAACATTACAGAAACCTGCAACGGTTAGGGAAACTTCCAACAGTACAGAAACCTCAAACAATACAGAAATCTACAACTGCAGCAGAGAAACCTCCAACAGCAGAGAAACTCCCAACAGCAAACAGCACAAAAACCTCCAACACAGAAACTTCCTACACTTTAGTCTAATAATTTATATTTAGTTAATGTACTGCCAGAGTTCCGAACATCCGACTGCAACCTTTTAGTTTAATTTTTCAGATTTTCAGAATGGTTTGGATGATTTGAGTTCTCTACAATTATATTCAAGATATAAAGCTTAAAAACACAAAAGCACACAAGCATAACATTATAAAGAAAAACATCCAGAACACACAAATACAATATACACACTTTAGAGATAAATTAACTAACTGACACCTTGAGTTACCAAACATCAGCTGTGTACAAAAAATTATAATTGTCTCTTCTCAAAAATTTCAATATTTTCCCATTTGTTTAAATTTTTAAATAACTAAAGTATAAAATGTTAAACTTGATAAAGATAATCAACAAAATTGAAATCAAGAACACGAAAATCCAGCTTTTTCATTATAAACTGGAGTTATTGGACATTTTTATCTTAAACAGAATCCTGAGTTTGGACTTTTTCATCTTAAACAGATTCTTCAGAGTCAGTTTGGACTTTTTCATCTTAAACAGATTCCTCAGAGTCAGTTTGGACTTTTTCATCTTAAACAAAATCCTGAGTTTGGACTTTTTGATCTTAAATAGATTCCTCAGAGTCAGTTTGGACTTTTTCATCCTAAACATATTCCTGAGTTTGGACTTTTTCATCCTAAACAGATTCCTGGGTTTGGACTTTTTCATCTTAAACAGATTCCTGGGTTTGGACTTTTTCATCCTAAACATATTCCTGAGTTTGGACTTTTTCATCCTAAACAGATTCCTGGGTTTGGACTTTTACATCTTAAACAGATTCCTGGATTTGGACTTTTTCATCTTAAACATATTCCTGAGTTTGGACTTTTTCATCCTAAACATATTCCTGAGTTTGGACTTTTTCATCCTAAACAGATTCCTGGGTTTGGACTTTTACATCTTAAACAGATTCCTGGATTTGGACTTTTTCATCTTAAACATATTCCTGAGTTTGGACTTTTTCATCTTAAACAGATTCCTGAGTTTGGACTTTTTCATCCTAAACAGATTCCTGGTTTTGGACTTTTTCATCTCTTAAAACAGATTCCTGGGTTTGGACTTTTTCATCCTAAACATATTCATGATTAGATTTTTAGTTCATTTCAACTGTTCAAAAATTCTGTAAATATAAAAAATGTACTATTTAGATGTTAGAATAACTATTCTTTTCAACAATTTCAAAATCTTTTTTTATTTTAGATAATTTTTGTTTTCACAAGAGAAATCTTATGTTGCTTTTGTTTACGATTCGACTTAGTTTTTCCCCCCAAGAAAATTTATCCTTAAAGTAGTTAAAAACACACTTGTCTGTATACAATAGATACCTTTTCATGCAGAAATATGTAAACTGTAAATATAACCAAAGTTTTAAAATAATTATATTTCATATTTCCAATCGGACAATTTTATTTCGCGGAATTGTAAGGAAATGTGCGGAATTACAGGGCTCGTAATTACGCGCAAGAAAAATCCTTTTGCGTTGGAAACCCTATTGTGAATCAATGAGGATTCACCATTGTAAATAGACATAGTACAGTTAATAAGATATTTTGTAGCCTAATTAAGAACAGTTATTTCATGGTCCCGATCCAAGCCAAGCTTCAAGAACTCTTACCAAGTTTGTACTCGATTAGCCAAGCTGCAAGGGTGTTGAACTCTTATCAAGTTTGTACTCGATTAGCCAAGCTGCAAGGGTGTTGAACTCTTACCAAGTTTGTACTCGACTAGCCAAGCTGCAAAGGGTACAGAACTCTTACCAAGTTTGTACTCGACTATAAGCCAAGCTTCAAAGGGTGTTGAACTCTTACCAAGTTTGTACTCGATTAGCCAAGCTGCAAGGGTGTTGAACTCTTATCAAGTTTGTACTCGATTAGCCAAGCTGCAAGGGTGTTGAACTCTTATCAAGTTTGTACTCGACTATAAGCCAAGCTGCAAGGGTGTTGAACTCTTACCAAGTTTGCACTCGACTAGCCAAGCTGCAAAGGGTATTGAACTCTTACCAAGTTTGTACTCGACTAGCCAAACTGCAAAGGGTATTGAACTCTTACCAAGTTTGTACTCGACTATTAGCCAAGCTGCAAAGGGTATTGAACTCTTACCAAGTTTGTACTCGATATTAGCCAAGCTGCAAAGGGTACTGAACTCTTATCAAGTTTAGCTTCATTTGGTACAGCTAGGCAAGGATCGATGCAGGAAAGGGGAATCTAACGGCACTTCTTGCCAAAGCAAAAAGGAGCGAGATCGGCAATGTTGGACCCAGATAAGACCAGTCGTCATCAAGTATCGAATCAGAGAAGTCTCATGGACATACATTTGTCGCGGCGGATGTCATGTTACATTTTATTTATTGATTGATCAACTGTTTGTATAGTTTAACCTGTAAATATAGTTTTTGTGTGAAAACATGTTTCTTTATTCCACTCAATACTACGTTTGACCCATGCATGACGCTTCATTAACAAATCCAATGTAGGCACTTTCAAATTTGAAAATCAATGCTTAATCCCTAAATTAAAGTTGCATCTGCCACATAAAACTAACTACAACGAAGTGCATCCTGTCTGTAGTGTGGAATAATTTCAGTCATATTTTGATCTCTCATTCAAAATCTTTCAAAGCAGCGTAAAAGACCTTATTTACCTAAATATTTAAAATACATTAGTCCAACAAAAATGATCAAATAGCAAAAACTAAAAATCTACATTTAATGATTAATAAAGGGTTCTTTTACGTTCAGACTTGATCCCAAGATGGACAGCACAATAGTTCTGATATGATACTGGATATATCATTCTTGTAAACATTCCAGTTTTTCCTCGTTTTCGACTAAAATAAAGTCAGCCATTTTTAATTAATCCTCTCAAAAAAAACCTGTATATATGTTACTTCTCATTAGTATTACAATTACATATACCATTTAAGGTTACACAAAACCTTTCAACCTAAGAAGAATAACAAGAAATATATTACAGGGGATATTAGTTCTAAAACTAACAATTGGCCCATTTCTAACACTAGTTTAGAAATGGGCCAAATCTGCAAAGTTATCTTTTTCTAGAGTATATATTTTTAAATCCAAGTCGAGTAGAACAAAATTACACCATACATTTATAAAGAATGGCTAAAGCTATATATTGAAACAATAAATGTCAATTTTGAATTAATAATAAGGTGTGATAAATAGTTTTTGAGGATTCTTGATTTCATTTTCGAACATATCCCTATTTTGAAACAATTACCGGATTTCAGCTCATGTCACGTTTTCGGTACATAATACAGTGTAACCCTTAATAACGAATACATCGGAAGAATTTATCAAATGTCGTCTTGACAATTTTTCAATAAGTTTTATACTATATTACGTAAATTTCAGTATTTGCGAAAATAAATAAATAGCTATGAATATGCAGGAACAGTTTTAAAGAGTTCCATATAATTATTTAATTAAAAAACTAAATATCTGCAACATTCCATTATCAGAAAGTGAAGAATACGACATTTGATGAATTCTTTCGATGTATTCGTTATTAAGGGTTTCACTGTACATATCCTGGTTTTGAGACAATGACCGTATTTCAGCTCATGTCGCGTTTTCTGAACATATCCCGGTTTTGAGACAATTACCGGAATTCATATCAATATCAATTTTCAAGTATTTACGCACTTATGAAACAAAACAAAATTTTTTGATAAGGTAAAATATAAACAAAATAGGAAATAAAAGCAAACTGTTTTTTTATAATTTAAAAATCATTACAGTATTAGAAATCAAAGTATTAATATCATTTGTTCTTACAATATAGATTTAACTAGAAATGCGGGAAACTGTTTGTTTGAAAATAAATCATTCATATTCTCTAGTTTTACAGATAAAATGTGGAAACTAAAAATAATTCAGAAGTTAATTTAGTCTTCATAAGATAATTTTTGTTTTCAGTGATTTATTTTGTAAGTTTTGAAAGTGAGTTTTGTTTTGAATTGTGGATTATACTCAAAAACGGGAAAGTATGTAATGTGTTTGTCTCGAAAACGCGACAATGTTTTAAATTTAGGATATGTTCGAAAATGTGAAATCTAATATTGTCTTGAAAACGGTCAAGAGCTTTAATATAAGAAGAACTCCTATTATACTTTTGATTTAACAAAAAAGTTTAAAATTGGGAATTGTTGTCCTCGTCATGTTTAATATATATAAAATGTTGGTTATAGTTTACTCTGCAGATATGAGGCATGGGCCGGGATCCCAAAATCCAGTCTTTCAATTTGTGCCCATTTCTAACACTCAGTGTTAGAAATCGGCCAAGTGTTAGTTTTGGAACTAATGTCCCCTGTAATAAGGATTATATCGGACTATTAGGACGTTTGCAAACTTTAAGATGAAAACAGGAAAAACTTCGATCAGAAAGACTTTTATGGATAATGGACAGACGAAATGATAGTCAAATACTGCCAGGAACTACTAACTATTTAAAGAACTGCATAGACCAACAATTAAGGGATTATATAGTGGACAAATATGACTAGTGGACGAATTACAAAAAACTGCTGTAGACTGTAATAGGGGACTCTACATACATAGTGAATATGACTAAGCCAGGGGCTATTAGACACAAAGAAATACAGGAAAAGACACTAGAACAGAAATTTTTACCGCTTCGCACACATGTTTAATTTATTTACTCCTGTCGTTCATTTTAAAGCTGTTGGAAGTATATTTCATTTAAACTATAGAACAAGCCATGGATGCTACAGAGCGTCCCATATCATATTAGATTATCTTCAATCTTTAACGACAAAATAAATCTTTAATACTCGAAAAACTTATCATTTTCCGCAAGAAAATTCTTATATAAGCCTTATATTATTTTTCAAAATGATAAATTCTAATTAAATTTTCTGATTAGTCCCGAAAATCGTAATTTAGACCCGTTCTCGGTCTAATGTGATGTGGGACACCCTGTATAAGAATTTGGTATATTATTGACCACAGAACTAACTCTTCAATAATTAAAAATTGTTATTTTTTTACTTCAAAGCCTGAAATTTTAATATTGAGATTCCACAGTATATATATACACATGGTTCCTTCCAAAGGATGAGACTTCTT
This sequence comes from Eurytemora carolleeae, assembly GCF_000591075.1. NCBI lineage: Eukaryota > Metazoa > Arthropoda > Copepoda > Calanoida > Temoridae > Eurytemora > Eurytemora carolleeae. The sequence continues at coordinate 184 of NW_019397046.1, read as the reverse complement.
AGAAGACTACACGGAATTTGTGTTGTCCGATCTTACATTCAGGGTTACTTCAACTTCCAGGCCAAAACTGGCATATTGCCTTGCTTAATCATTTACTAAACCATTAAAATCAAAGAGAATAGAATATATATTAGAGGGGAATTTACCAGAAAAAAGTGTAAAACGGCCATTTTGTTGTACTGTT